>NC_089591.1:52038382-52338382 GCF_019320115.1 Miscanthus floridulus | reverse complement strand
TTTCTTGCCATGATCATTTTTCATGTGTGTAATATTTTTTATCCTTTCAAGCGAGCCAATACCAAAGTCTACTCTATTCATGAACAGAAGTTTTTTGAAGTACCACCAAAGTGCAACCTATTCACGCAAAAGTTTTTTTTTTGAAGTATTGCTAATCATTAACCTTAGAAGCAAGGAAACATTAGAAATAAAAACATCACCTTACAAATAAATATTCAATCATGCATATTATAACAAAAGTACATAAATGTAAGATATCAAACATCTACTAAATAAAAGACAATAGCTTTTTTTATGTTAGGACCCTTTTTGTAGATAATATTTTTCATGTATGTACCATTAATCGTTGTGTTCTTTTTCTTCTTCTTACCATCAACTAGGATGACAAGTGGTACAAACGACCATGAGACAACAATGGTTCAGGTAAATACACAGCGGTATTATGGATAGTCTGTCTTTGTGCCTTTGTGACCGTCATGGCAATGTGGAGACTAACGTGAAACTTCTCTTAAACTGAAATGAAAACACCCCGCCGTCAAAGGGGCATAAGGGCATACGTGGTACCAAATTTCGCTTTCTAGTATGGCCCCACCATCAATTTCCGCATCGATGGTATTTTGTCAGAACCCAAACCACTAGTCTCGTCTGTTTCAAAGTTTGTTCACAAGATCGATGTTAGTAAGCAATATGATCGGGCACCCCATTTTAAGCTTTGACACGTGGGGAGGAAGCCTGTTGGGAGTCAAAAACTTGGATGGGTAGTAGTTATGCGGATCATCCACCGTACCATCGAAGCTATGATACACCGTTTTCATCGATTGTTGGATTTCATCAACTATCAATCTTCACAACTCGTTAATCGGCTATAGCTCCGTTATAACCCACTATTTAAAACACTAGCTCGGGCTAATTAGCTGGAGTTGCCTAACGACTTGTTGTAAGTTTGGCTAAAAATTAGCCCCTTTTTTTTGCCCCTAGACTAGACTAGACTACAGTTAAAATTAGCTGACTAATAACCATTAGATCTATGTGTAATTCATCGCGCGTGCAGCCGTGCAGGGGAGACGAGATATGCATGCGGTGTGGTTGTGTTGCCATCCTCCTTCTTGGGCACAGTTCGTGCTAGCATTGACCTCCGATCAACCCCTGTGCTGCCTAGCTACTTGGTGGCAAGAGCTCCTAGCCAGAATCCACGAACAGTCCAACGGCGTCCACAAGTTCAGAATCGACTTTACAAAAGCGCACGATCATGCGGCCCGTGAACCCCCAACCAAATCCTCGTCTCTGCGAGGAAGAACCACCAGATCGCGTCCAGGACCGCAGTGGCAGCAGCAATGCACTGGTTTCGTTGCTAGTTGCTACGCCGTGCCGATATGCAAAAGGCACCGGCCTTTCTACGGCCCTACTCGTAGCTTTTACCGCAAGTTGCAACTGGGAGGCCAGCATGGTACCTACTGTGAACTTGCCGACTTGCTCAGTGCATTAGCACTCTGACAGCTTTTGCTCGAGTGACAAGATTAAGGACGCCCCGGTACACTCGTGCCAACTGCCAAGTCAAATCCGTTGCTTTGTACGTACATAGCTGCACATGCAGCGCAAAACGATTACAGGAGAAATAGCCTGAAAATTAAAAAAAAAAAAAAGATCGCCTGACCAGTTTATCAGGGACTGGGAGATGATAACCAGGCGTGAGGCGTGCAGTTGTTTTCGGCTGTGATGACCAGCCCTCCACTAAGCTTTCAGCTTTCGCGAGTGCCTGTCCCTCCCCACTTCCCCACCAGTCCACCACCACCAGGCCTGGTGCCTCTCACCTTTGTGAGAAAAAAGGACTTTGTCCAAGTCCGTTTAACCTTGCTGCAAGTTGCATTAGCTTAGAAGCGAGACCAATCTCGTGTATATAAGCGAGACATGGCTTCGATCGGGCTCTGCAAGAAGCTAGCTGCTGCTGACTCACAAGATGACACGAGAAGAGTACGTAGTTCTTCCTGCCATTTGAGCAGTTGAGCTGGAGCGACCTGGAGGGCGCGTCACCTCGGAGCAGAGAAGAGCTAGCTAGCGGCGGCACCGAGGAGTGAGAGGTTGGCTTCTCTTCTTTGGCAGTAGTTCTCTATGTGGGAGCGGCGTGCTGTCGCTGGTGCGGCAAGGCCTGCGGCGCCGGACGAGGCGGCGGACGACCGCGCGGGTGGTGGACGAGAGCGCGCTCGGCGAAGCCGCGGATGCCACGGCCGTTGGCGACGTGGCGGCGCGCGGAGGTGCCCCCGCGCCCGGCGCCCAGCTGGCCAGGGCTGTCCTGGCGATGGCGCGGGGCGCCGTGCGCCTTGACTTCGAGGGAGGCCGCGGCGCGGAGGAGGCGTGGGCGGCGGCGAGCGGGTGGCGCCCGGCACGCGCGGCCGACGAGGTCGGCCACCTCATGGTGCGCGAGAGCCTGCGCTACGTCATCTACGCGTGACGCTGACTGCGCTCTCGCTCTCTCTTGCTCGCCGTGCACGTGCTGACGTGCATGTGTATGCGCAGGAGCAGACGTACGGTCCATGTAACCATTGCTCGTGCCGTGATTAACCGTATCTTGCAGCAGTAGTTAAATACTCCTATATGTGATGTACAGACTGTCGTCGCCATCAAGTTATTCTGCTGTGTGCATGATTACTGATTCCGTACTTCTTTCGTGGTTGGATGCGCGTGACACGGTATAATAACTGAACCGACCCAAACCGGTCTTGGTTCGTCGGGTATCAGCCATGCTTATCAGCCAAGTCCCCCTTCTCTCCGGCCGGTGAACGTTGGCATTGGCAATTGGAACCGCCGAAATCTGAGCACCGTACCCGAGCGAGCATGCAGCAGGGCCGTATATATTGTTCGTGTTCGTGCGGCTGACTTTGCACGAGGATCGCACGTAGTGGAATACGGAGCTGACGGCGAAGGCGAAGAAATGGCCAAGAATCTCCCTCGTCGGCGCCTCCACGGCAAGACCGTGGCCCGTGGCTCGCGTACACAAGCTGCCAGTGAGCAAGTTGGCTCGACCTTTTACAGGAAACCGAAAAGACGATGACGGGGCTCACACAAGGATGAAGTGTCAGTTTTCTTCGCCGCCAATTATCGGGTCCGGCCGGTTGGACCCGAACACAGTGCCGATCATCTTTTTGTTTCTGCGGCGTGGAGTAGTTTCCAATTAGTCATTTAATATCAGTTTGCCTAATAATGTTTGATCGAACCGGACACCAGTGTACTTCCTCCCTTCTAAACTTATAGGTAAGCTTTGAGTTTTACCGATATAATTTTTACTATAGTATGTAGATATATGATATTTTAGCATATTGCTAGATATATCGTATCGTATATCTATGTGCATAGCAACTCTTATGCTAGCTCGTTTAAAAAACCACTAATGCTCTGGTGATGACGTCTGTCCGGGATGTGTCCGTTCGAACGTCCTATTTCTTAGGCTACTGTGGGGGTATGGCCCCCAATGACATGGGCCGCACCATTGGAGGTGGACCCAACCCACAAGATCAAGACGTGCACGGCGTTGCTCGACGTGCACCGCAAGACATTGTATAGTACCAAATAGGATACTTATCCTTGTAACTCTACCTCCTCCAGAGTATATAAGGAGAGGTAGAGGTCCCCTAGCAGATAGGCTACATTAAGCTACTTGGTCGTCCAGATCAATACAATACACCAAAGACACAGGACGTAGAGGTATTACGTCGATCAGACGGTCCGAACCTGTCTAAATCAGCTGTCTCTGCACCTGTTGTCACCATCCGGTTCCTGATTACGCGCACCCCCACCGACAAATCTATCATCGCGGGATACCCCTCGGTGGACTGCCGAGCATATTCTGTCGACAGTTGGCGCACTAGGTAGGGGTGTGCGCTTGATCCATGGCGAGCCAGATGGACCTCAAATCAACAACGTGTTCTCGTCGTCAATCTCGTGGAGATCCATGCCGGTCCACGACGACGATTCATCGCTGCTACACCAGCCCCCGCGACAGCAGATCCGATCTCGGAACCACCTCCGAGGTCGCCTTCACCAACAACTCACCGTCCGCGGGGTGTTCGCCATCAACGCCAACCAGATAACGCCATACGTTGCCGACCAGATTTCTGTCTAAAGCTAAGTCACGTTTTAATATTCTTATAAATATTCTCCGATCTTCGTTAATCGCCATAATGTTTCTTTAAGCTGTTTTCTTCATATTTGCTCTCCAAACGATTTTTCGAACCCTCGAACAGTCATGTTGATGCTCGGACGCCTCCAGAGACGGCCCTGTCTCCGGCTTCTCTCTACACGTGCTACGGGCTCCACGCTATGCGTTATGGATGGTCGGCAGCGGCTCCTTAGCGACGCTTTGTTCTTCCTACACGTGCATGCCTCCGCGCCCCGCGTTATGGTTAACAGGCTAGCTAGGGCTGGAGACTTAGCTACACACTAACTGTTCGAACGATTTATATTAAATATAAATATATTTTCACGCCAATTGATCGCCGAACTGCATACGTCGTTTCATCACCATTGCTGATTTTTCTCTGGAGTTTATTTATTTTTACATCTATCCGTTCTACATGTTTGTATTGCAGGATCATCGTCCAGGTGATCGGACCACCTGGTGCTCAGACTTCTCCACCGATCAACTGGTCGGACCGCTTGGTTCATGGACTCCGTCGCCGACAAGTTGATCAGACTGTTCGTCGCTCGTGCTTCATCGCCAGCTACGCCGGTTACTCCTCGGCCCTCGGATTCTTCATGCTCGAGGACTAAGTGGGCACACTTCACCGCACGAACGTCATCAGCTACGTTGGTGCTCAGACCTCGCTGCCTATGTCGGGCACTCCTCGGTGCTCGGACCTCGCCGCCTACGCCAAGGACTCCTCGGTGCTCGGACATCGCCACCTACGCCGGGGACTCCTCGGTGCTCGGACCTCACCGCCTATGTCCAGGGACTCCTCGCTCCTCGGTGTTCGGTCATCGCCAGCGACGCTAGGGACTCCTCGCTCCTCGGTGCTCGAACATCGCCAGCGACTGCCGGGGACTTCTCGCTCCTCGGTGCTCGGACATCACCGCCTACGCCGGGGACTCCTCGCTCCTCGGTGCTCGGACATTGCCTGCCTACAGCCGGGGACTCCTCGCTCCTCGGTGTTCGGTCATCACTAGCGACGTCGGAGACTCCTCGCTCCTCGATGCTCGGTCATCGCCAGCGATGTCGGGGACTCCTCGCTCCTCTGATGCTCGGACATCGCCGTCTACACTGTCATCGCCAACGATGCTGGGGACTCCTCGCTCCTTGGATGCTCGGTCATCGTCCAGCGACGCTGGAGACTCCTCGCTCCTCGGTGCTCAGTCATCACCATCCTACGCCGGGGACTCCTCGCTTCTCGGCGCTCGGTCATCGCCGCCTACGCCAGGGACTCCTCGCTCCTCGGCGCTCGGTCATCGCCACCTACGCCGGGGACTCCTCGCTCCTCGCTCCTCGATGCTCGGTCATCGCCAGTGACGTCGGGGACTCCTCGCTCCTCGGTGCTCGGTCATCGCCGCCTACGCCGGGGACTCCTCGCTCCTCGCTCCTCGGCGCTCGGTCATCGCCGCCTACGCCGGGGACTCCTCGCTCCTCGCTCCTCGGCGCTCGGTCATCGCCGCCTATGCCAGGGACTCCTCGCTCCTCGGCGCTCGATCATCGCCGCCTATGCCGGGGACTCCTCGCTCCTCGCTCCTCGGTGCTCGGTCATCGCTGCCTATGCCGAGGACACCTCGCTTCTCGGTTCTCGGTCATCGCCAGCTACGCCGGGAACTCCCTGGGTGGTCGGACATCGCCGACGACGTCGAGGACACCTCGCTCCTCGCTCCTCGGTGCTTGGTCATCGCTGTCTATGCTAGGGACTCCTCGCTCCTCGCTCCTCGGCGCTCGGTCATCACCGCCTATGCCGGGGACTCCTCGCTCCTTGCTCCTCGGTGCTCGATCATCGCCGCCTATGCCGGGGACTCCTCGCCCCTCGGTTCTCGGTCATCACCAACTACGTAGGGAACTCCCTGGGTGGTCGAACATCGTCGGCTACGCCAGGGACTCCTTGGTGCTCAGATCTTGCTACGTCTTATCGGTGTGCTATCAAGCTGCTCCATGCTGTTCGGATCAGGGTGCTGATCTTGGGCAGCATGTCTGGGGTCTTGATACGCGCATGTCAGACGACGTTGGTAAGCTTTCAGACTTCTTTGACCCTGCTACAAGATTCATTCTTCATCTTTTAGCAGGCTCGGGGACTAAGTGGGCACACTTCACCTTGCGGTGAATGTGCTTGTTCTCATCTCGAGGCTATGCCCGGAGACTGGCTGCCTGCTCGGCTGGTCTTCTACTTTATAACCCTAACACCACGTGACTACATCACCTACTGTCAGGCTCGGGGACTAGCTATGGGGTATGGCCCCCAAGACATGGGCCGCACCATCGGAGGTGGCCCAGCCCACAAGATCAAGGCGTGCACGACGCTGCTCGGCTGTGCACTGCAAGACATTATATAGTACCAAATAGAATACTTACCTTGTAACCCTACCTTCTCCAGAGTATATAAGGAGAGGTAGAGGTCCCCTAGCGGATAGGCTACATCAAGCTACTAGGTCGTCCAGATCAATACAATACAGCCAAAGACACATGACGTAGGGTATTACAGTCGATCAGACGGTATGAACCTGTCTAAATCGCTGTCTCTGCGCCTTGTGTCACCATCCTGGTTCCTAATTACGTGCACCCCCATCGACAAATCTACCTATCACGGGATACCTCTCGGTAGGACTGTCAAGCATATTCTATCGATAGCTACGCAGCGATCCGGGCCCAACCAGCAACAGGTCTACTCCATCTACGCTCTCTCCTCCATCTATACACTACGACAGCCGATTGAAATCCCCAACTCCCCACTCATTTGCACTCAGTCGTATCTCACCGCGTCCGTCCGCCCCAAGCCACCTCGCCGCCACGCGGTGCCCCCTACTCCGCGTTGCACCACGCCCCTGCTCTGCCTCGCTGCACCCCATCCCCTGATGCTGTCGTGCCTCATCCCCTGCCACTATGCGCTGTCCCCCAGCCATGTCAAGGTGCTGTCGACGTTGCTATTCCCCTAGCCGATGGAGGAGATTCGTATGACGCCGCCCCGTTGGCGAGTTGCTCACACCGCTGCCGCACCGACGAGCTCATGCGCCATCACCAACCTCCGTGCCGTCATCGAGCTCCACAATGACAAGCCTCTATTTAATGGGAACGAGGATCCCGATCTTCTGTCAGGTGATGGTAACTATCGTTGTGGTGGAGAATGACACATCGATCTGGCTTTAGATTCGAAAGATCGATCCCTGCAATCTTAGCACCACATCTCCTCTAGGTTATCAACCAAGTCACGGACCAGGTTGACCTCACTAAGAAGGCTAATCCCTACCTGTGCAATGAAAAACGTAAGCAAGAACAAGAAAGAACGTAACCAAATTGCAGATGAATAATTAAACTCAAGAAGTTGGGGTCTCACAAATCGATGAACGAAGAAACTGTTCTTGACAGATTAATCTAAGCAAAACCCAAAATCTAATAACGGTGGCGGCATATGATTATAAAGGTCTTAGGGTCAGTCGCCTACCCTAGACGCGCCCTCTAATGGGCCCAAACATGATACATGGTCCAACGGACCAAAAGACGGTGTCGCAGCACCCTGATAGATTCTGGACGCTGAGTGTTTCAATGATTCCCGTTGATTCCAAAGAGGTTTTGATGTGAGACCACTTGGGTTGGCTTTCTTATCAAATAAGCTTTCCATCCATATGTGGATCGTTGAAAACGGAGTTCGGATGCGTCCTAGGTGACCAGTTTAAGGTAGACTAGTCCTGGATTCCGAGGCAGACTCAAACTTGAGTTGCTTTGGGCCTCCATCCTCGGAGACTCGAACCGAATTAGCCTCGGACCTCCTTCTTGACTTGGACACCCTTGCTGGCCTCCTTCCCCTCTATCCCATGTGCCAAACATGGTCATATGTTTGGGTGTCATGTCCTCATTATCCTCCTCTTCTTGATGAAAAGCCGTCCTCGGTGTCGATTGTGCTTGAAACTGATCCTGCACAACATAAAGGAGAACGGGGTTGCGAGGACAAAGAAAACTGAAATAATTGTGAGAAGAAACGTGACCATGTTTCCAAGTTTCTAGCATGTCATCTCGCATAAAAATTTCAGCAAGCATGTAGACTCCATGATCCGAATGCACACGATGTATGTCCACACTATACTGCAAAAGATTAGAACTAACCAAAGATAATGCAGGAATAGATGGTCGAGCAGACATAGGTAGCAACCAACAATGCTCCCCTTCTTGGAAGTGAACTTGTTTCTTTAAGGAACATGAGAAAATATTTATATTATTATGGTTGCCCTCTAAATGATCATAATCTTGTACAACAAAAGGAGAATTTATATTATTACAAATATATACTCGATGTATCATATATTGTTCCCTTGTTGTTATATCTACCAATAACATGATATGTGTGTTTAGAAAACTAAGGCAAATCAGCATATTTAAAAAGGCTCTCTTCCAAACAATCTATGTTACACAAAACATCAAATTCAATGTAACCCAAAGTATATAAAGAAGACAACAGTTTGAACTCATCAATTTTAGTAGCAATATGAATAACATATTTATTTTCAGCACAAGTCACTGGTTCCAAAACATGTAAAACTGAAGCATCTTTAGCCAATTCATCTTTGTCACAAGGAACATCAAGCAAATTATCATGGAATAAAGATAAATCAAGAGAGGGTTCCTACTAACAATTGCTCTATGACAGCATGGTTTGTGGGAAAATTTAGTACATTAAGACAATTTTCACCTTTCGTGAGTGTAGAACCATGAGCATTACCTGTGTTCTTAGCAGGAGTAATAGGTGCATAGTGAAGTGATGGTTCTGAATTTGCATATGAGGTTGTGAGCTCCTCATTTTCTTCCACATCATCCTCTTACTTATGTACATTATTTTGTAGAAGGTTAGTCATAGCAAGAGGAATAACAACAGACTCTTCCTCTAAATGGTGCACCTCAGCATACGAAGTCAAAACAGAAGGTGGATTAACAAATATTTCTCGCATAAGAAGTTTCATATCATTCCAAGTTTAAGGTTTATCAGAAGGATCTATAGACTCCCACCAAGATAAAGCAGAATATCACAAAACACTAGCTGCATTTTTTACCTTCCTCCTTGGACACATAAAGCGAGTAGCAAATATGTTATCGATGACAATTTCCCACTCCATGTACTCATCAGCACCTATACCATCATAAGTCGGTGGATACGAACAACCTGTCATTGTAAACACAAAAACAAAGAACAAACGGTAAAAGTTATCCCTACCAAATGACTACGTGGTTGCAGTGGTGTCACTTTTCACAGCAAGTGAAACCGTCTTACCAAGCTCTTACAAAGTTCTTACCAACGCAAGCAGTGATGGTACAACCGGCGGCTGGTTCGTGTACCTGTGAGGCAGTGGTACCGAGATTGCAAAGCCCTTTTTTTACTGATATGAAGAATTTGTGGAGCTTGGAAGGCAAACACAGAGTAATATGTATATCTGGCACACAAGTCAGTAACAGAAAGTAATGCTGAATTATAGTCCAAAGCACTTGTTCTCGTTACTAGTCTAAAATATTCTAAGTACCAGGTGTGACAAAAGTATGGTGGATAGCAAGGTGACAGGTGTATGAAAAACAAGTATGATGGATGGAAATAGCAACACAAACAAGGAACCAGACAACACACGCTAACACAGCTCACTTTGGTCTTCTCTATGTGCTCCTCTAAATATTGTTACTCTTTTGCCCCTCTCTTTTTTTCTATTTTTGGTCTGTCGTTGTTTTTTTGGAAAATTTTGACTTTTTTATTTTATTTTTTTAATATTTTTTCTTTACTTAGGAGCACAAAAGAAGTAACCATAGAAAATATGAGCGCAAACAAGTGAAAGACGTGGCCTATGAAAATTTCAGAAAACTGGATCAAAATCGACAAAAACTTTGTAACCATGAAAAGATGATCTTGTGACCACTTTTTGACCAATTTAAAAATCTCTGACCCCGACAGTGCGGGGGATGGACGGATCTAAAAAAATTTCTGATCGATTTGCTTATATGGAACGTCGAAAACGGAGTTCGTATGCGGAAACTAGACCAGTTTTAAGAATTGGCTCCGAATTAGAGGACAAAATGGGAACAATGTGTGCAAAATTGGTCACAGCAGCCAAGATTTGATGAAAACGATGGGGGAAAACACATGAACTGGACTCTAACACGACCTAACCAGCAACAAGACCTCGACCAGGACACAAACTCAACACGACGGACTCTGAAACTGAAATATGCAAAGGCTATGGCGCGGAAGGTTCTAGGACAGAAAAAATAAGTATGGCACTGGACTATGGGACGAATGCGAAACACTCAAAACTAGGGGATAAAAGTGAACCTGACGGTATACCTTAGCTCTGATTACCACTTAATAGGAATGGGGATCCCGATCTTCCGTCACGTGATGGTAACTATCATTGTGGCGGAGAATGACACACCGATCCAGGCTTCAGATCGAAAGATCGAACCCTGCAATCTTAGCACAACAGCTCCTCTGGTTATCAACCAAGTCACGGACCAGGTTGACCTCGCTAAGAGGCTAATCCCTATCTGCGCAACGAAGAACACAAGCAAGAACAAGAAAGAACGTAACCAAATTGCAAGTGAATGATTAAACTCACGAAGTTGAGGTCTCACAAACCGATGAACGGCGAAACTGTTCTTGACAGATTAATCTAAGTAAAACCCAAAACCTAATGACGGTGATGGCGTATGATTATAAAGGTCTTAGGGTCGCCGCCTACCCTGGACGCGCCCCCTAATAGGGCCCAAACACGATACATGGTCCAACGGATCCAAAGACGGTGTCGCAGCACCCTGATAGATTCTGGACGCTGACTTGTTTCGACGATTCCCATTGATTCCGAAGATCTTTTGACGTGAGACCACTTGGGTTGGCTTCCTTATCAAATAAGCTTTCCATCCATATGTGGATCGTCGAAAACGGAGTCCGGATGCGTCCTGGGTGACCAGTTTAAGGCAGACTGGTCCTGAATTCCGAGACAGACTCGAACTTGAGTTGCTTTGGGCCTCCACCTCGGGGACTCGAACCGAATTAGCCTCGGGCCTCCTTCTTGACTTGACACCCTTGCTGGCCTCCTTCCCCTCTATCCCATGTGCCAAACATGGTCATATGCATAGGTGTCATGTCCTCATCACTATTCCTCCAAGCTGTAAGGTGACATTACGCTGAAAGCGCATGTTGCAAACGTATATTTTAAGTGTTTCAGATGTTTTATTTGGATGTTGCATAAGTTTCATTTGGATATTGCAAAAGTAGATTAGGATGTTGCACATATTGCAATAGCCATATACATATGTTGCAAGTGTATGTTTTAAATATTTCATCTATTTTTTAGACGCATGTTGTAAATGTATTTATTTGGATGTTATATATATTTCACACATATGTTACAAGTATTTTATCTAGATTTTTGCATATGTTTTGCAATGACTTTTTATGTGTTTTCAGGTGTTTTTGCAAGTGTTTTAGACGTATGTTTCAAGTGTTTCATCTGTCTACATATGTATGTTACAAATATTTTATTTGGATGTTTTAAAAGTAAATCCGGTGTTGCACATATTGCAATAGCGCCGGTGGTTGGTGGACAGCGACCTGCCGCAGGGCTTTGGCTCCTACCTCACGTGGCACACCTCGCCCTCTTCTCTCCTCCCCTCTCTTTCCCCTCCCATCCCATCCCATCCCTTCATCTTGCCTCGGCGTTGGCATTGGCGTTGGGGCGAGGGTCATCGAGAGTGCTATGTTCAGAAGTAGATGTTGGCGTGGGATGAGAAGCAGGGTGCGGGGGGGGGGGGGGGGGGGGGGGGGCATGGGATGCGATACGACGCATGTACAGGAGTGGCGTCCGAACAAGTCTTGCAGCTGGACATCCAGGCGCAACACATTGTTAAAAGTTTTTGTCAACTCTTTAAGCATCTTCGCGACTTCAAATAAAATTCTCCTAAACCCTCTAGCATGTCACATCTTGTCACGCCGATGTATACGACATGGCAAACCACGCAACATGTGCCGATGTGCCTGGTGCGACCAAAAGATTAAATTGGTCCTATCTACCCCGGCAAAACGATCGTACGCGAGAGAGCCTGAAAATCCTGCGCTAGTTGCTGGCTGGCGCACAGCTGTTGTTTTCGGCTGTGACCAGCCCTCTTCCACTAACCTTAAGCCTTTTCAGCTTTAGCGAGTGCTCGTCCCTCTCCCAGCAGCACCCCCACCATGCGTTGTGCCTTTCATGTGTGTTCCGGTAGCTTACAAGTGAGATCAATCCGATAACACGACATACCTTCCATGGAGGCCAGCTTTCCCATAGGCCATATGTTCTCGCGAGTCCGTTGACACACAAGCGAACATGACGTGTGTTGGCATGTATATGTGTGATCTTAGGACGCAGAGGAGAGAGGGCCAAAAGGAAAATTGGTTTCTTGGCAGTTCAGCGATCTTGTCTATGTCGGTTGTCGGACGTGCTGTCGCTTGTGCGGCAAGGGCGCAAGGCCTACGGCGGCCGCGTCGGCGGCGGACTGCGCGGTAGTCGACTAGAGCGCTCTCGGCGACGGTACGGACGCGATATCCTGCAACGTGGCGCGCGGGCACGCACCGGCGCCTGGCGCCCTCGCCAGCCGCAGCGCCCCTGTCGGTGGCGTCATGGCGTGTGGCGCCGTCCGCACCTGCGGCGAGGATGCCGGCGGCGCGGAGGTAGCATGGGCGTCGGCGGCGAGCGGCTGGCGGAAACTGACTTTCTGCTGGTAAAAGTTAGTTCCATGAAGCAGAAAGGGAGCAGAGCATGTAGCGGAAAGGAGTAATTGACATGTTCTTCTGCTGGAGAATTTGGTCCCTGTCCCCTTTTCTGCTCCATGCTCCGTTCGAAACTTGATAGTCACGCTTGATTTCGCGAGACAGTCAGATCAGTTCTCAGATCATACCAACAACAGAGCAACGGGCGCCCTACCGCGCGACAGCTGCACTGCTGCAGATCAAGCTATCAAGTCAGAGGAACGACTGCAAACAGCAAGCCCGGCTCTGCTGGCACTGGCCATGCATCCTTCCCGCCGCCTCGAAGGGATTACATGGGGGCCATGGCTCATGGCAGGTTAATGGCCAAGTTGCTGACCTTTTGTGAGTGAGGAAAAGAAGATGACGGAGATCACACAAGTAAAAAAAGAGGATAGGATTTTACCCACCACAAAAGGGACCAGGCGCAAACCGACCATCTCCTTATCACGTGCATGTGGCTGTCTGTCCATCACTGTGCTTATCATGAACAATGCTGGTGATAAGATCCGAACCAGATTTGCAGGTCGTTTTCGGCGATCGAAAGATGGGTCATGACTGGACTAGTTGCAGATCGCCGAGGTCCTGGTAGCCTGGTAGGCCAAGGCGCCTAGGCCTCTGGTTGCCATGGAGTCATGGACATCATGCAATGCCATCCAATACCGGCATAGGTTGTGGCGATGAGTCTCCTCTGCAGTTGAATCACTGATTCACTGCTGGTAGAGTGGCAGGTGGGTCCGATTATAATGAGGCCTACCTAAACTGTAAGTTCCGGCAAGCAAGCTCTCGGTAAACGACCTGGATGAGGGCATGCCAACTTAACGTGGCCTCCGAATCAGCAGACTGTAGGATTGCAGGGGCAAAAATCGTCACACTGAACCCCGAAGCCTAGAGAAGAACTAACTCATCGACACTGTATGCCAACTTAACAAGTGCCAGGTCAGGAATACCAGCAGCTGCATAGTACGGTGCACATGAAAGAACACACCTATTGAGGTTAGTAAGAGATCACAAGTCCATCCGGAAACACATCCATCCGACCATTTTTTTGTCTCACTTTTCATATTTCTCAGCCGTTCAGAACAGAGCAGTCACTGGCTCACGGCTCATAGGATCAGACAGATTGCATACAACAATGCAATCTGAGTTGCTTACACATGACCATAGCATTTTCTTTGTGAGGACATGGTCAATAGCCTTGAGAAGAAGAAATGGAGAGTACATTACCCATCCCACATATATGTACCGAAACGTCAGTAGGGACAGCTCACACAGAAGTGTCATATGCATTCCGCGCAAGCCCCTAGATGCAAATTCACTGAACAAATGAACTACTGCTACAGGTGGGGAAGAATATCTGATTAGTAGATCGGCGCTCCAGCTCAAGCGACAAGGGTGGCCTGCATTGCAAGCTCAGACCAGGGAACGCCAAGCGCAAAGCATTGCCAGTGTGACGAGGACTGGAATGTAAGCAGCACAGGCATGCGTCCTGCTCCCGGGTGATTGTGTTGGAGCTGTACTGCTGTTTGATCTGGCAGGAGGCAAAGGCGGCTGTGCCACGTCTGACCCAGTCAAGGGCGGAATGGGAGCCAATGCTGGTGGCTGCGCACTCTTGCTGATGCTTTGCATGAGATCACCGGGATGAGCAGGGGCCATGAAATTCGGCGTGCTGTTCCCCATGTTCATGCAATTGTTCACTGCAAAATGGAATTCATCATGTGAGTACAGTAGGGCGTAGGCTGACAGCTGCTAGTATTGTGGATGCTTTGTGACCTAAACATGGTATACTGTCATGGATGCAGGATACACAAAAAGGGAACCTAAACTTACCCTTGTATCTTCGAGCTGTAGCAGGGAAATCCGTGATTAGCCCATCCATTAGACCACCCTTAACATAGGCATTGATCTGCGCTGTAGCATCTGAGAAGAAGTCGTATGGCTGAGACGGAAACTCATTCATAAGAGTATAAACATAGACCGAGAGGCCAGCTGTCTGCAGTGTCTGGACAAGATTGGTTTCATACACTGTGAAGTAGTGGGATTCAGGGAAGACAGAGCTGGTATCAACGGAAACGGCACTAGCAAAGTTTTTAATGTCCGCGAGCGAGGAAGGTGCAGCGTCCCTGACTTCTTTGTTGATCATGTACACAAGGTCGTACTTTGTTTGCTCCTTGAACTTCTCTAGAACTGAACTATCGGTTGACTGAATCATAACTTTCTGGGCAGTTTGGTCATGGTAACCAGCGTCGTCAAGGGCTTTGATAACATTATCGACCATGTCAAACCCAAGTTCTCCTGCCATGAAGGCAGCATGCTGCAAAATATGAATATCAAAGTTAATTAAGCATGAAGATATTGCTGGAACTAGTAAGAATTTTGAATTTTACAGGTTTGATTTGTGTTGGTATGCTTCAATACTAAAATGTGGAGCAAATGCTCAAAGCATGACAGTTCAAACTAATGGCACAACGGAACAAAAGGGGCAGCGAATATCACCATAGCAAAGCAATGAAATCAATAAAATTAAATTCTCAGCTTCTCACCGCTACAGTGATCATGATTCCAGACAAATCTTTATCTTTCGTAAAGTCCAAAAAGTCTGATAGCCTCATGAACTTTCCTGCATTCCTATATCTCGGATTTCGGTCCAATGCGAAGTTGGTCCATGGGGTGGATATTTTGGCTGTAACAATGGAAATGAATTTTTTGAACGCAATGGCAGGAGCTTTGCCTTTCAATTAAGATAGGGAAAGAGTTTATGTACAAGCAACAATGGAAATGAATTAGTCTGTTAGTAAACGATCAGTGGTAATTTGGTAGTGAAGTAAGCAATAGAAGGATAGCGAAGTTGTCGAGCAGCTTAACAAGATACAGAACGAGCCAACAAGACTCAATAAATAGGTTACTTAAGATCATTTCATTCATATTTGCCTAGCACTCCAAATATATTTTGCAGTTCATGCTAATATCATAAAACATTTCAATTCAACTTACGTTTCAGGTTCTTTACAATGTCATCCCAGGTGAGGTTGAAACTAAAAATCCCTGGTGCAATCTGAATATCCTTTATTGTGGCAGTCTGAGAGATGAATTGCGATCTTGCAACAGTAGTATCGGTCATTAGGTCAATGGAAGACATGCATATTGGTATTCCATCTTTGGTCACTTGAACAGGGCAATCAATGACATCTGCACCATCATCAACTGCTTTTTGATAAGCTAGATCAGTGCACCCAGGGTAATCCCCACTAGCACCATTGTGGGAAATAATTAAAGGCTTTCCTGCAGTAAAAATGTGAGAAGGGCGGTCAGCAACGAATAAATATAAACCATGACATAATAGGAACAAAAGTGCTAGATATACCATGATCAGTGTTGCTTTTGTTCAAATTGGTAAAACATCCTGCACATACAAATATAAAACAAGGATGAGAAGCTACAATCCATTCCAATCTATCAGATATAGTATGAACAGTTGATCAGGGACTAAAGAAAAATGCACATAAAAGATACTTTGGAACCAAAAGTTAAGAAGCACACCCTGTTTGGAGGCTGCAGCTTTTGGAAACTGGAATGATGTGCAGCACATATTTTTGATGTGAAACATACAATTTATAGATGTGTAAGCTATGAAGCCCATTAGATAAAAGCAGCATTCTATCATTTATGATTTTGCAGTCTAACACAAATTAAATGACCCAGAGCCTGTATGCTCTTCCCTTTATCTTGTACGCTGATTCCTTTCAGTTTTTTATACTAATATACCAACAGAAGTACGGAGTAAGGTTCTCCTTTGGTGTCTTGCCTCCTAGAAAGAAAAAAATGCACTAAAATTTGAGGAGCAGATGTGTTTTGCTGACACCTCCCCCCCCCCCCCCCCCCCCCCCCAAAAAAAAAATGCAGAAGGACTCACCAACTGCCTCTGATGCTGTGACAGGGAAATCAGTCAGTACACCATCAACTGAGAAGACATCATTATCAATGAATGAGAGATATTCTGCTAAGGGATCGTAGCTGTGGTTGTAACTGAGCAGAAAATCATTTGCAAAATCAGCAGCATAAATTTCCAACCCTACTTTATGAGCATCGTAGACAACTGAAGTATATGGTTGCAGATAATTATCTGGTGAATTAGGCCAAATATAACTCTTTGGGACAAGTATCCCAGATGCAAATGTCTTGACAAATGTAAGATTTTTCAACATGGAACCATATGTCTGGTTCGTAGATGGCTCGAGAGTGCTCTCATCAAGAAAGCGGAACACGAGCTTTGTTTTGTTGCTAATTCTTCCAAGTATGCTGGCGAGGAAGCTCACTTCAGGTGATGAGACATAACTGACAACAACATGCTTAGATACAGAAATGATATAATTCCTCATGCTTAGATTGAACTGGCTGTAGAAACTGTCATGCTGCAATGGCATTAAGAGGAGGTTACGGTGACGGCAGAAAAGAGCCTGACGTAATCTACCTTATGGAATGAGATTCTTATTTGTACCTGAACATTGAGCCAAATTCCAGGAGGTTTGAATTTGGACTGCACATCTTCAACAGCAAGTAGTGGAAAGAAATTTGAATCAAATCTAGGCGTCCGAGAATTGATTGACTGCTTGACTGCTCAACATATACAATCCCATGGGTCAGACAAATAAACCAACCAGGTGGGGTTCATATCCCTCCTTTCTACTTTTTTCTCTCTTAATGAAGTGCAACTCTCCTGCATCTTCGATGAAAAAAAAAACTTAGAACAATATCATATCACTTACGAGTCACTTGCCCAAGCTCGGTGCCATTGTAGTCCACCGAGAACCATCCCGAGGTAGGCACACCATTGACGAGGTACCTCTTCTGACCCTGCGCATAAAAATCTGGAATGTTTGTGCAGTTATCCATCTTGATGTCCGGCAGGCAAATGCCAATCTCATCCTTGGTCAGCCGCACATCGCAGTATAGTATTGTATCCGTCGAGCTAGCGACTAGGGCAAATTGATAAGCATATTCGCTTGAATCAGGGAATAGCCCGGAAAATCCACCCTTGGCTACGATTGCTGGAGCCTTGCCTGAAAAAAAAATGTATTGGGCATATTTGTTAGCCTAGAGGATGCCTGGAATGGATGGATCCTAATTCCGATCTGGAATCCATCCAAGAAGCAGAATTTGTTATGCAAAATGGGACCCTCTATGTTTCACCGAAACAATTATAATAAAAAAAGCGTATAAAGGTGTACAGACTACTGAAATACTAGTAGCAGAGTCATGTGCCGATCCTTCATCCGAAAAGCCGCCGGCAGGTCCCAAGTAATAACGACATGAACATCAGCTGAAAAGGCTAATCGACCAGAAAGAGGGGGGAAACATCTTGGTCGGCCCAAAAAATCCCCTGACCGAGAATCCAAAATCTGCAGCTGAGTGTTGGAATTTCGGCAATGCTAGAATGGACGAGAAACGAACGGGGCTATCGTGTGCCATAAGCGAAGCACTTCTGCCCAAAAGAAGGGGGAGGGGGGCATGCAAAGAAAAACTGGTCTGCTGCTTGCCGGCGTACTAATGTTTCAACCCTGGAAGGAAAGAAGAGGACCATGAAGGATTTACCGCTCAATGTCTTCCAAGATGAGGCCTTCTGCGCGGCGGCGACGCCCAGCCACAGCAGCAGGAGCGATATAAGAACGGAGCAGGCACGGCCGTTCCTCATTGCCTCCGGCAGGGAAGAGAGAGCTCAGCGCAAGCGCCCAGCTCCGGAGACAGCGCTCTGGACCGACAATGCCGCCTCCCAAGAGGCCAAGAAAGCAGCGCTGAATGTGATGGAGAAATCGCTAAGCCGCCGCAATGGCTTTGTTGTACTAGTATTTAAGCCCTGCCCTGCAGACGAAGACGATGAACTGGAGGGACGATGAGGGGAAGTAGTGGTGAGCTGCGTTGGAGCTCGGAGGAGAGGAGAGGAGAGGAGAGGCAGGCAGTGAACATGCAGCTGGGGGAAGGTGGTGGTGGCCTGGTGGTGGTGGGTACTCGTAGTGGTGGTCAAATAATGAGACAGCTGCCTCCAGCCTCCATTGATGCCACCAGGACTGTTTGCTCGTTATTACGAGTACCACTACCATTTCTTCAGTGTACTACGTTATTCTTTAGTAAGGGTAGTACTAGTGCTATATGTTGGCCATAAGAGACATGATGCAAAGCGTTAAGTTGTTTAGGTGGCTTGCTCGAACTGATCTTGCTATAGGTACAAAGAAACCGTAGCTAATCACAGCGTAAGTATCCACGTACTGTAGCACTCTGTCGCTAATCACTGGTACTACAAAGCATTAGATACTTCCCTATTACGATTACATTCAGCTGAGATGATCAGACGATGCAGGAGTACCTGCTGCCTTTTTAGTTCCTAAAATTTTGCAAAACTTTTCAAGATTTCTCGTCACGTCGAATCTTTGGACGCATGCATGAAGCATTAAATATAAATAAAAAATAAAAATAATTACATAGTTTAGACAAAATTCACGAGACGAATCTTTTAAGCTTAATTAGACTATGATGAGATATTAATTAGTAAATAACAACGAAAATGTAATACTATTTCTCATAAAATTTCGCGGACTAATCGAGGCCCTGGACGCCTGGCAGCCTGGACTCGACGCCTGGCAGCCTGGGCCTGGACACAGGGTCCCCGCGGAATAACCCCTACGTGCAGGGCAAGTGCAGGTCGGGCAGGCCCACGGCCGTCGCCCGATTGGTGCGCCGCGCCTGCGCTCGCGTCGGCGTCGCTCCCCGCCTCCCCGTGCAGGTGCTCCAGTATCCAGCAGTCATGTACTTCCTCCGTCCCATTAAGTTTATCACTCGGGAATCAGAATTGTAAGGGGACACGGTTTTCAAACGATAAACTCAATGGGACGGAGGGAGTACATTGCACAGCCTTCACCGAAGGATTTGCGATTTGGGAGGAGTAGGACGCGCATGTTGGAGCACCGCCCGCGGCGGGATTGGTGCCGGAAATTGGACGTTCGCGTGCGGCTGTATGTGAGAGCGCGCCCCCATTCGTTTAGGCTGGTTTGACTTATAAGTTATGAGTTATGGTTGAAAGTATTATTGATTGATTTGATGTGAGAGAAAAATACTATTTATTAGCTGTTAAATTATGGCTTATAAGCTAAATACGACCAAGCGAATAGGCTGGTGATTGGAACGATTGATTTTATTCCATATGGTGTACAAGAGTACGTATAAACAGCCAGGGTGGCATGCAAGTCAACCGCACAGATGCGAGATTACATCCACAATTAAGGAAATCTACTATAATTACATTATACTAACACTCCCCCGCAATGTCTGATCGGGAGCATGGTGAACATTCAGGCTAGACCAAAACTCCTGAAACACACAGGTAGGAGGGCCTTGGTGAAGACGTCGGCGTACTGGGATCTCGTAGGGCCATGAAGTACCCAAATGTGGCCGAGGGCGACCCTCTCCCGAATAAAATGGAGATTAATCTCAACGTGCTTCATCCCGTTGATGCTGAACAGAGTTGCTGGAGAGATAAACATCACTAATGTTGTCACAGTAGACTAGTGTGGCACAGCGAGGCGAGTGGCGAAGCTCTATGAGTAGCTAGCGCAGCCAAGTAGCTTCAGCGACACCATTAGCCACAGCTCGATATTCGGCCTCTGCACTTGACCGGGAGACTATATGCTGACGTTTGGAAGACCAGAACACCAAGTTGTCCCCAAGGAACACCGCATAACCAGAGGTCGATCGGCTATTGTCGGGGCCGCCGGTCCAGTCGGCATCAGTGTAAACAACAAACTCAACAGGTGGAGAACGACGCAGAGTCAAGCTGAGAGAAAAAGTACCATGTATGTAACGCAGTATCCGTTTGAGAGCAGCAAGGTGTGGCTCGTAAGGATCATGCAAATAAAGACAAATCTACTGGACGACATAGGTAATATTTGGACGGGTGAAAGTCAGATACTGCAGAACACTAGCAACTGGAGAACCATCTGCAGAAAATTTGGAGTACAGGTCGACAGGGGTGCTGCAAGGCTTGCAAGCGCTCATCTCGGTGCGCTCCAAAATATCCAGAGTGTACTGTCGCTGAGAGAGGAACAGGCCATCAGCGCAATGTGTCACAGAGATGCCCAGAAAATGATGAAGCTAGCCCATGTCTATCATAGCAAACTCACGCAAGAGGGCTGCAATAATATGTTGGAGAAATCCGGCTGACAAGGCGGTGAGAACAATATCATCCACATACAGCAGTAGATAGGCAGTGTCGGATCCTCGATGATATGTAAATAGCGAAGGATCTGACTTGGTCTCAACAAAGCCGAGGGACATGAGGTGAGTGGCGAACCTGTTGTGCCAAGCACGGGTGAAAGGTCCTAATGACTAAGGGGTGAATATTCTATTAAAAATTCTACAACAACACTTAACAAACTGATTAGACAATTATGAGGCGAAGCAAGTGTTGCACTAGCCTACTAAAAATATAAGTCACCTACCACAATTCTAGTTTCTATAGTTTCTTTTCACACAATGGCTATGTCACTACACTAAGTTAGTGTGCTCTCAAAGACTAACTAAAGAGCCACACTAACCAAACTAACAAGCTTTCACAACTAGCTACACTAAAGAGCTTGATAACTAGTTTGCGGTAATATAAAGAGAGAGTAAGATGGTTATACCGCAGTGTCGAGGGATGAATCAATCAATCACAAGAATCAATATCAATGAAGACCAATCACCTCGAAATCAAATGATGACACAAAGATTTTTTATCGAGGTTCACTTGCTTGGCGGCAAGTTAGTCCTCGTTGTGGCGATTCACTCACTTGGAGGTTCACGCGCTAATTGGCATCATATGCCAAACCCTCAATAGGGTGTCGCACAACCAACACAAGATGAGGATCACATAAGCCACGAGCAATTTACTAGAGTACTTTTTGGCTCTCTATCGGGGAAAGGTCAAAAACCCCTCACAATCACCACGATCGGAGCCGGAGACAATCACCAACCTCCGCTCAATGATCCTCGCTGCTCCAAGCCATCTAGGTGGCGGCAACCACTAAGAGTAACAAACGAATCCTGCAGTGAAACACAAACACCAAGTGCCTCTAGATGTAAATACTCAAGTAATGCACTTAGATTCACTCCTAATCTCACAAAGATAATGAATCAATGATAGAGATGAGTGAGAGGGTTTTAGCTAAACTCACAAGGTTGCTATATCAATGCAAATGGCCAAGAGGGTGTGTAACACCCCTGGTGTTATGAGCTCATTTAGCACCGTGATTTAGACCTAAGTAAAAATTTTGAAACGAGTTTCTCAGAATTTTTGATTCAAAATGTACTTGATGCGATAAACGAATCCTGTGTGACTCAGTTTTGTAGACTAGAATAACGTCCAAGTAGATTACTCAGTGCGTAAAGATATTTAGAAATGTCTGACAATAATTCTAGCAAATAAATAGCGAATGGTTTGTTCTATTAAATTAAGCATGAAAAGCAAATGTTATAAATAAAATAGAATCCATTAATAAATAGAACGATATATATATACTCACGTGTTTATTTTGATAAGCGCGAACTAACGAGAGAGAGAGAGCGCAGCAGCTTCGTTTATTTTTCCTGGCGTACCACGTACTCGTTGCATGGCATTTATTACCGTCACGTCTCTCGTCGTGGCTTTGCATTGCTCTGCACCATGGCGTGTCCGTTTGCCTGCGCCCCTGTTTATCCTTGTCTGCCTCTGTGCCGAGCCGGGCAACCGACGTACCTACGCCTGCACGTGTGCCACTGTTGCTCAGTCACGTCGTAGATCAATCCATGCTAGTCCTGCCTCTCCCTCCCTTTTTCCGTTGCCTGCCTCTGCTTGTCTTTGCTCCTCTTTTTTCACTCTACCAGACAAGCAGGTCAGGGCCATTACCGCCTGAACAAAGCACGCACGCAAGCACCTTGTCACGTACGCCATGGCCCGCTGCCGTCCAACTCGTTGCATCACACTATAGCACCGTCAATGCCCTTGTCCTGCTCCCTGCTCTCTGCCTTGTGTGTCTCTACTGCTTTGCTTGTTTCTATCGAGCCTCGTGCTGTTTTCCTCTTTCTCTATTTCTCAGTTGCCGAGGAGACGCCCATGCCCTCAGCCCCGCCTCCCTCCTCCTTGTTCTACTGCCATGCTGAGCAACTCGTGCTGGGCCGGTTGCTCCTCGGCGCCCCCTCCTGTTTCCTCTCCGTGAGCCGCTTTCCCTTCTAGGACGGCCGCAGCACCGTTGCCCCTCTCGTGCGCCCGCAGCTGTGCTAGACCGAGCCGCAGCGCCCACCGTGGCCGCGCTTCATCGACGACCACCGCGCGTGCAGGCTCCATGACCCACCGTCCCAACCATGCCGCCCCACCTCCTGTGCGCGTGAGCTCCACGCTAGTACGGCTGCTCCACGATGCTGCTTCTCCTAGGCGCACCCACCATCGTCCACGCTAGGTCCGTCGGTGCCGAAGGGCCTGCCTCGCCAAGCCGCCGCGACCCGCACACCGCCACCACTGAGCGCGTCACGCTCGCCCGCCAAAGCCCATGGCACCGCCCCTCCTCTGCATGCCTCGCGCAGACGCCCAGCGTGAGCGCACTGCTCATTCGTGCCTCATAGTGTCACCTCCCATCACCGTGCCGTGCCTCTTGCCCACTCTGTTGCTGGTCGGTTTCCCCCCTGCTCGTGCTCTGTTCGCCGGCGACCACCACCACACCACGCTCACGCAAGCAAGCTAGCAGCCGGCTGTGCATATCTTTGCACTTCCTAGCTTATTGACATCATCCTTGCTCACACCCATTTTAGGGCCGTTTTCTTATAGGAAAATATATCCTTGAATACATTAAAAATACACACCATGTGCCGCCTGTTGGGCCGCAGCCTGCACACCTGGCTCGACAGCGCTAGCTACCAGCCTACAGCCGCCGCACTAGGCCGCTCGCGTCTGCGCCCGCCGCCTGCTGGGCCGCTCACGCGTGTGCCCCGCCTGCCGAGCCGGCCGCGTCGTCGCCGCGCACCTTGCTGGGCCAGTCTATGGCCGCGGCGTTGGGTCGGCCAGTCGCCTTCGTCCACGTGCTAGGCCGACTGGGTGCCGCCCGCGCTTGGGCCGCTCATGCCGCGCGCGCCGGGCCCGCCTAGGCGGTCTTGCCGCTGGACCTGGTCGAGCGGGCTGCTGGGCCAGTTTAGCTGCCACCACCCCTTTTATTTTGAGGTATTTTCTAATTTAATGATGAAGTAAACTTGTAAAATCAGTAGCAATTTGTGTACTGGTCTAAAAATTGTAAAAGCAATTTTGTTAGTATCCTAAAATCATTATCTACCTGTTAGTATAGTTTGTTCACATAGTTTGATAATATTTTTGGAAGCTATATAATTAATTTAAGGTACTTAATATTATAAAAATATAAACTTATAGGAATTATTGTGATAAATTAGTAATAGTGTTGAATCTGAAACTTTTACAGTAGGCTCCTAGCAATATTAGGTACTCACTGTAATTTTTGGAGTTCCGAAATAATTAGTTTGCTAAATAGATCATGATGTTCTATTGCGAATAAAGATTTAATTGATAGAATAGAATAAAGAAACAACATGGGTTTATATAACTAAAATAATTGTTAGGAAATAACGTCTTATCAGATAACGTGTATATGTAGCCTAAGTACGGTCGTCGTTAGAACTAGCCCGTTAACTTGAGAGGCGTAAATTGTATTTTGCGAGTCACAATTGCAGTCGATTAATTACGTCTTTGCATTGCATATCATATAGGTACAATAATGGATCAATGGATCAAGTAAAGGATGAGTGGGAATCCGAAGATAGTGTAATAGTATTCTCTCTAAGAGACGATGCAATGGGCTTTCTATTCAGTTGATGGTGGATGATCTGAAGATGTAGATACTAACTTTTTAATACATCTTACCCAGACAAGCCCCGGTGCATAACCCCTACTTTTCTACAGTTTAAATTATATTTGTGCATTAAGTTTTAAAGAGTTGAATGAAACTCACTTGCATATATATATATCCTATGAGTCTTACTAGTATGACAGGATCGTGTAGATTGCTATGCTACAAGACTCTAGTAGAAGTCGAGTGATTGCTATCACTCGCGAGATATAGGAAACATATTACTGTATTTTTACCACTCAGAAAATATAACTGGTGGAAGAGAAAATGGCGACCGGGCAGGGATATGGTTTGGGTACTAGTGGGTGTAAGGGGTTGTGTCCTGCGGCCAACAGGGCATAGCTCGGTTACACTTTTTCCCTATATGTGTCGGTTAAGGACCGATCGTTGCAATGGACGCTAGGCAAGTCACAGATCTATTATCCCGAGCACATACTTGGGTATAGGCGCAGAGAAGACTCGTTGCTCTCCTATCGTGGATCCAGCTCTTTCCAGACTGACTGATTGGAGGCAGGGATGGTAGAGGTCCTTACACCGCACTGAGTCCGAGACTTAGAAGTGGGGACTTGGAGTCCAAGTTTGGATGGGGACCTAGACACCTAGGACAGGAGGGTGATGGGTTAGTTCGGCTTGTGCCTAGGGTGCAAGCTGGTGAAAGCTCTAGTTTGGTTTTGGTTAATTAATGAAACCCTAAGTGCTAACCTAGTTTATCAAGATGATTATGAGATAGGTAGCACTACTCCAAGTGATGAAGTAATGGTAAAGATCATGACAATGGTGATGGCATGGTGATGGTCAAATGCTTAAACTTAGAAAAGAAGAAAGAGAAAAACAAAAGGCTCAAGGCAAAGGTATAAAATGTAGGAGCCATTTTGTTTTAGTGATCAAGACACTTAGTGAGTGTAATCACATTTAGGATAGATAGTCGTACTATTAAGAGGAGTGAAACTCGTATCAGAATGCGGTTATCAAAGTGCCACTAGATGCTCTAACTCATTGCATATGCATTTAGGATCTAGTGGAGTGCTAACACCCTTGAAAATGTTTGTGAAAATATGCTAACACTTGTGCACAAGGTGATACACTTGGTGGTGTTGGCACATCTACAAAGGAGGTGGTGTTTGTAGGGTTGAGATAGGTTTGGGTCCCTCTCTCCCTCATCTAGTGCCACTCGAGTGATCTAACTTTGCATCGTCGCTAGGATCGAGTGGCGTGGCAAGTTGAGTGGCTAACATCCTTTGGGAAATGATTGTGAAAATGCTAACACACATACACATGGTGGTGTTGGCACATCTACAAAGGAGGTGGTGTTTGCAGGGTTGAGATGGGTTTGGGTCCCTCTCTCGCAAGCTCGGTGGGATTTGGCGCTTTTGGGAAAATGGAATGCCTATTTTCTATTGCGCCGGATGCAAATTGTTGTGGTTGGCACATTGGAGCAAGGGTGAAGAAGTTAGAAGTGAAAACGAGTTGATCGCGAAGACGCTGGCGTCGGTCAACTGACTGGACGCTGGGTCTGAAAGCACTGGACCCTGGTAGCATGTGTCCGATCAAACTAACAGGTCTACACAGTACCGAGGGTATTGCACCAGATGCTGGTCTGTGTCCGGTCAAGATGGACCAAACGCGTTCGGTCAAAGAAATACACCTCGGGGAGCTTACTGGAAATGATCGGACGCTGAGGCTTTTGCGTCCGGTCAGTTTTGCCAGAGCGTCCGGTCAGCTTCGTAGCCGTTGAAATCTGACGAACAGCGTTTGAAGCCGATGACATGTGGCGCACATCGCACGACCGGACGCTGGAATTGAAGCCGATGACACGTGGCGCACATCGCACGACCGGACGCTGAGGTCCAGCGTCCGGTCAATATGACCGGAGCATCCGGTCGGCTCGTGTTTAGTGCAGTGAAGGGGTACAACGGCTCTATTTTATGGGGGCTTCTATTTAAGCCCCATGGCCGGCTCAAGCTCACTCTCTTGCACATTTTCATTAACATAGCAACCTTGTGAGCTTAGCCAAAGTCCTTTCACTCATCTCCATCATTGATTCATCATCTTTGTGAGATTGGGAGAGAATCCAAGTGCATTGCTTGAGTGATTGCATCTAGAGGCACTTGGTATTTGTGTTGCACTATGGATTTCGCTTGTTACTCTTGATGGTTGCCACCACCTAGATGGCTCGGTGCAGCGGTGGAGGATCGGCACGAGTTGGTGATTGTTCGTGGCCATCTCCGGTGATTGTGAGGGGAGTTGTACCTTCCCCAGCGGAGCGCCGAAAGGTAACTCTAGTAAATTACTCATGTCATTGAGTTACCTCACTTATGGGTCGATTCTTGCAGTGTCCAATTGTGTGGACGAGGTTTGTGAAACACCTCTTAGCCACCGAACCACCAAGTGTTGGTCGACACAACAGGGACGTAGCGTGTTGGCAAGCACGTGAACCTCGGGAGAAAATCAATTGTCTCTTGTCTTTGGCATTCCCCCGGTGATTGGCTATATATTCTTCTTGTAATTGGTTCATCCCCTACACGTCGGTATAATCACCCTACTCACTTATTTACATTCTTGCAAACTAGTTGATACAAGCTCTTTAGTGTAATTAGAATTGAGAGCTTGCTTTATTATTTACATTCATCTAGTTGAGCTCTTTAGAGTAGCAAGATTGAGAGCTCTTAGTGAGTAATTACTTTGGAAGTTGTGTGCCTAAGTAATCATTGCAACTAGAATTGTTGGATAGGTGGCTTGCAACCCTTGTAGAGCTAGAGCAAGTTTGCATTACACTATTTGTCATACTAATCAAATTGCTCTAGTTGATTTGTAGATTTTTAAATAGGCTATTCACCCCCCTCAAGCCATATTAGGACCTTTTAGCTGGGCGTGTATTTTTAGGGTACCCAGCTGGGGACATTGATTCATGAATCACCGCCGAGTCAGTACGGCTTGTCTTAACTCTAGCATCGTAGTAAGAATTGGAAGAAGAAAGATGGAATGGAAAAAGAAAATCTGATTTCTTACCACATGCGTGAAAGTAGCATAGGTGCTTACATAGAATGGTTAGTTAATGAATATGGGGGTATGGCCCCTAAGACATGGCTGCACCATCGGAGGTGGCCTGGCCCACAAGATTAAGGCGTGCACGGCGCTGCTCGGCGTGCACCGCAAGACATTATATAGTACCAAATAGGATACTTTACTTGTAACCCTGTCTCTCTAGACTATATAAGGAGAGGCAGGGGTCCCCTAGCGGATAGGCTACATCAAGCTACTTGGTCATCCAGATCAATACAATACACCAAAGACATAGGACGTAGGGTATTACGTCGATCAGACGACCCGAACCTGTCTAAATCGCTGTCTCTACGCCTTGTGTCGCCATCCGGTTCCTGATTACGTGCATCCCCATCGACAAATCTACCATCATGGGATACCCCTCGGTGGACTTCCAAGCATATTCTGTCGACAGTTGGTGCGCTAGGTAGGGGTGTGCGCTTGATCCATGGCGAGCCAGATGGACCTTAAATCAATAGTGCGTTCTTGTCATCAATCTCATGGAGATCCATGCTGATCCACGACGACGATTCATCGCTGCTACACCAGCCCCCGCGACAGCAGATCTGATCTCGAAACCACCTTCAAGGTCGTCTTCACCAACAACTCACCGCCCGCCAGGTGTTCGCCGTCAACGCCGACCAGATAACGCCATACGTCACCAACCAGATGCTCCGTCCAAAGCTAAGTCACGCTTTAATATTCTTGTAAATATTCTCCAATCTCTGTATATCGCCATAACATTTCTCCGAACTATTTTCTCCATATTTGCTCTCCAAATGATTTTCCGAACCCTCGAACAGTCACGTTGATGCTTGGATACCTCCAGAGATGGCCCTGTCTCCGGCTCCTCCCTACACGTGCTACGGGCTCTACGCTCTGCATTATGGGTGGTCGGCAGCAGCTCCTTGGTCACACCTATTCCTCCTACACATGCACGGGCTCCGTGCTCGATGTTATGGACTATGGGCTAGCTAGGGATGGAGACTCAGCTATACACTAATTGTTCGGGCGGTTTATATTAAACATAAATATATTTTCACGCTAACTGATCGCCGAACTGCATACGCCGTTTCATCACCATTGCTGATTTTTCTCCGGAGTTTATTTATTTGTGCATCATGTACTACCCGTTCTACATGTTTGTATTGCAGGATCATCATCCAGGTGATCGGATCACCTGGTGTTCGGACTTCTCCACCGATCAACTGGTCGGACCGCTTGGTTCATGGACTCCGTCGCCGACTAGTTGATCAGACTATTCGCCCGTCGTTTCTACTTAATGTTCACTTCACCGCCGACCAGTTGACCAGACTGTTCGCTGCTCGTGCTTCATCGCCAGCTACGCCGGTTACCCCTCAGCGCTTGGATTCTTCGTGCTCGAGGACTAAGTGGGCACACTTCACCGCACGAACATCGTCAGCTATGTTGGTGCTCGGACCTCACCGCCTACGCCGAGGACTCCTCGGTGCTTGGACATCGCCGCCTACGCTGGGGACTCCTCGGTGCTCAGATGTTGCCACCTATACTGGGGACTCCTCGGTGCTCGGTCATCGCCAGCTTCACCGAGGCCTCCTCGATGCTCAGACATCGCCGCCTACGCTGAGGACTCCTCGGTGATCGGTCATCGTCAGTGACTCCGGGGACTCCTCGCTCCTCGGTGCTCGATCATCGCCGCCTACGCCAGGGACTCCTCGACTCCTCTCTCCTCGATGCTCGGTCATTGCCGCCTACGCTAGGGACTCCTCGCTCCTTAATGCTTAGTCATCGCCGCCTATGCTAGGGACCCTCGCTCCTCACTCCTCGGTGCTCGGTCATCGCTACCGACGCTGGGGACTCCTCGCTCCTCGGTGCTCGGATCTTGTTACGTTTCGTTGGTGTGCTATCAAGCTGCTCCATACTGTTCAGATCAGGGTGCTGATCTTGGGCAGCACGTCTGGGGTCTTGATACGCGCATGTCAGACGATGTTGGCAAGCTTTCAGACTTCTTTGAACCTGCTATAAGATTCATTCTTCATCTTCCAGCAGGCTCAGGGACTAAGTGGGCACACTTCACCTTGCGGTGAATGTGCTTGTTCTCATCTCGAGGCTACGCTCGGGGATTGGCTGCCTGCTCGGCTGGTCTTCTACTTTATGACCCTAGCACAACGTGACTATGTCACCTACTGTTAGGCTCGGAGACTAGCTATGGGGGTATGGCCCCCAAGATATGGGCCGCACCATCGGAGGTGGCCCGACCCACAAGATTAAGGTGTGCACGGCGCTGCTCGGCGTGCACCGCAAGACATTATATAGTACCAAATAGGATACTTTACTTGTAACCCTATCTCTCTAGACTATATAAGGAGAGGCAGGGGTCCCCTAGCAGATAGGCTACATCAAGCTACTTGGTCATCCAGATCAATACAATACACCAAAGACACATGATGTAGGGTATTACGTCGATCAGACGACCCGAACCTATCTAAATCGTTGTCTTTGCGCCTTATGTCACCATCTGGTTCCTGATTATGCGTATCTCCACTGACAAATCTACCATCACGGGATACCCCTCAGTGGACTACCAAGCATATTCTGTTGACAATGAACCAATGCGTCTGTTAATAAAAGTTGACTATATGGACACACTTTTAGTAATGCTTCCTATAGATGCAATAAACCCACAAGCCAGATAGCCTTGCATATCCTTGGAGTCTTTTCTTTCCTCCTATCGGGTAAGTCTTGCTGAGTATAATTGAGTACTCAGGGTTTTATTCCTCCTGTTGCAGGTGACAGGCAGATGCTAGAGTTGACTCTTGTATGTGGACTCCTCCTAGTGGGCTCAGCGAGGATTTCTTTACGCTGCGATCATAGATTTTATTTATAACTCTTACTAAATGTTTTTATAAATGAAAGTTTTATAATCTGTTGTCATAGTTTACATATTAATGTTTCATCATGCTATGAATAGATAATTATTTCTGCTATAATTCTGATCATATTTAAATTGTTCATAACTATGATAATATGATTACATTCCGCTGTCATAATAATAAATGTTGTACTCTAATGTACATGTAAAGTGATGTAAGAATGGTTAAGAATGATTTAAGCTTTATTCTCTCATTTGTGATCCTAATGAAAAATATGGATTTTTTGATTTCTCTCCTAGGGTGTGCCCGATGGAATTGCATAATTTAGTGTTATCCCTTGGGTGCTTAGTGTCTAATAGAAGACGAGCACTCCTGGAGGCATTAGATTAGGCAGTTCTACCATAGGATCAGCTAGAGCCGGCCATGGGGCTTAAATAGAAGCCCCCACAAAATAGAGCTGTTGTACCCCTTCATTGGGCATAGCTCGGGGTGACCGGACACTCCAATCAGATCGATCGGATGCACCCTGCCAACGTCTGATTAACGGATGACTGTCACATCATCTCTCTCTTCAAATACTAAGCGCCCGATCCCAACAGTCAAGTGATGACTGGACACAGCATAGTGCCACAACTCGACATGGGACCCTAGTGTCCGGTCACTTCTAGTAAGCCTCCACTCACGACCGAACGCGTCTGGTCATGCCCGATTAGACTCACCCAACGTTCGGTCACTCATTGTCTCCTCTGTGCACTACCACGTTAGTAGGACCAGACGCCCTCCGCTAGAGTCCGGTCATGAAGTGACCTAGCATTTGGTCGAAGACCAACGCCAGTGTCTTCACTGCTTCCACTGACTGGACGCTTTGGTCCAGTTGAGACCAGCGTATGATGCACTATGCAAAACCCTGTCTTTTCTGTATAACACTACTCCACCGATGAGGTTTCTTGCCCTTGCTCCCAAGTGCTAAACACAATGTGTATCACCTTTGTGCATGTGTGTTAGCATATTTTCTCAAATGTTTTCAAGGATGTTAGCACTCCACTAGATCCTAAATGCATATGCAATGAGTTAGAGCATCTAGTGGCACTTTGATAACCAAATTTCGATACAAGTTTCACCCCTCTTAATAGTACGACTATCGATCCTAAATATGATCACACTCACTAAGTGTTTCGATCACCAAAACAAAACGCTCCTATCAAGTTTCACATTTGCCTTGAGCTTTTTGTTTTTCTCTTTCTTCTTTTCAAAGTCCAAGCATTTGATCATCACCATGCCATCACCATCATCATGATCTTCACCATTGCTTCATCACTAGGAGTAGTGCTACCTATCTCATAATCACTTTGATAAACTAGGTTAGCACTTAGGGTTTCATCAATTCACCAAAACCAAACTAGAGCTTTCAACAGGAAGCCTGCTTCAGGCCATAGAGAGACTTATTGAGCCAACAGACAAAATATGGACATAATGAGTCAACAAAACCAGAAGGCTACACACTATACACCGTCTTGGTCAGAGTGCCATTTAAGAATGCATTCTTAACATCCAGCTAATGAATAGGCTAGTGTAGAGATAGCGCCAAAGATAGAACCACCCGAACTATCGCTGGCTTGACCACATAACTAAAAGTCTCATCATAATCAACACTTAGCCGCTGTGTAAAACCTCGTAGGACCCAGCAAGCCTTCTAGCAATCAAGCGAACCATCTGAGAGCAGCTTGTGATGATAAATCCACTTGCCAGTCACGAGATTGACTCTAGGAGGCTGAGGAGCAAGGCTCTAGGTGTCATTGGTCAGAAGTGCATCATACTCAGCTTGCATAGCAGAACGCCAATTGGGGTTTGACAGAGCATCATGAACAGAGCGCGGTAGGGGCGACATAGGCACAACGTGGAGGTTGAGCCAATCCATGGGCTACATGATGCCTTCTTTGCCACGCGTGCGCATTGGTGACTGGGGTGATGGAGCATGGTGGAGTAGCAAGCGGTATGGCCGGGTCTGCTACAACAACCTATGCGTGAGCAGCAGGGGCAGTAGGACCGGCAGTACGTATGGGCTCCGTGGAGATGGCGCCACTGGCAGCAGCCTATGCGGGATGCATAGGGGGAGCAGCGTCGGGTGGCACTGGTGATGATGGGGAGGTGGCGCTACTAGCAGCAGCCTATGTGGGATGCACAGGGGCAGCAGCGTCGAGCGGCACGGGCAACAAGGACCCTAGCGACCATGACCTAGGGCTTAGTGGTGTAGGAGCAGGCTCGGGTACGGCTACAGGACCATGCACGGGCACAGTACCATGCACAACATGCGGCGCTGAAGCAGCCGGTGCGATTGATGGGGTACCTGCATGCACAAGACAAGCTCCAGGTGGTGGAACGGTAAGATCATGCTCATCAATCAAGAAGTCCAGGGCGGAGGACGCCATGGGTGTTGTGGACATGTCGAAGAAAGAGAAAAAGGATTCATAAAAAACGACATGTCGAGAGATGAGGATGCAATTCAACTAGAGCTCGAGACACCGATAGCCCTTGTGTTCCGAGGAGTAGCTAAGGAAAACACATAAGGAGGAACAGGGGGCAAGTTTGTGGGGCGCTGTGGAGGACATATTAGGATAATAGGCACACCCAAAAACTTTAAGGTGGCTGTAGGAGGGCTGGGTGGAATAGAGGGAGGTGTATGGTGTCGAGAAGGTAAGGGTTTTAGTGGGGAGCCGGTTCATAAGATATGTCACAGTGTGAAGGGCCTCAACCCAATAAACCAAAGGGAGACTCGCTAGAAACAAAAGGGAACATAGAATGTTATTAATGGTGCGAAGTGAACGTTCCGCTTTTCCATTTTGTTGAGAAGCATATGGACACGACATGTGGAGTGCAACACCGTGGGAAAGGAAGAACGTGCGGGCCTAAGAATCATCAAATTCATGGCTGTTATCGCACTGGACGCTCTTGATGGTGGTGCCAAATTGTATACGAATATAAGCGAATAAATTTGAAAGTGGAAAAGATCTCAAATTTGAGGCAGAGAGGAAAGGTCCAAATGTAGTGTGAACAATCATCGAGAATGGCATGGTAATACTGTGATAGAACCGACCAATTATATGAAATTAAGTAAGAAGATCATCCACCAGAGCAGACGATTAAGCAAACTTAAGCCCGTATAACCCGGTTCCGTGAAATCACGAAGGATTTCAAACCAACTCGTGTCCCAGCCATGATCGTAATAAGTTTAGCGGTCACCATCACATATTACATAAAAGTTTGCATCACGGATACATCAGAGTTTCAACATAGTTATTACAAGACCAGTTCGAATAAAGTAGCAGGAAGTCATTTGTTCAAACCACACACACACTCACGCGGAGTTTAAATATAGTGCCAGCGAATGATCATCTCCAACAAAAGCATCAGATGAGACATAAGGAATGACCATGCCCATGGTCCTAAGCATCACCCATCGCAGGATAAAGGCAGTTGATACAGTAGCCGTAATACATCTGCCCATCTGCAACAAGTGGGAATAAAACCCTGAGTACGAGAAGGTACTCAGCCAGACTTACCCGACATGACCGAAAATAAATGACACCAAGATTATGAAGGGCTTTATAGTAGGGTAGCTGACTCATTTGCAAAAAGAAGCATTTTTAGCATTTCAAGAACCTTTCTAAAAGCATTATTGCCAAGTTAATTATTATTAACCTGTCAACTAGATTTGCACCTATACTAGAGTAAACATGTGATTAAACAGATAACGATAACCCATGATCATTAAACAACTTCCTTACTGTCATATTCATTATAACTGTCCAAGTGTTCCATAACATTTACTATGATGAAGTAACTCAAGTCAAGTGCTCACTATCCAGGAGCGATGGCGATTCGAATCGATTCCTAACCAGCTGGTGATTTATTCCTTACACAAACCTCACTCACCCGCTAAAGTGAGATATTGATCACCGAGTCAACTTTCCAGGAATCTCGAGTTTGCCAGGAACCACATGTACCCGGGGGCCGACCGACTGCACTTTGGTCTTATCATCCCGCCCCCGTGTCCTACCACACCTGCTCCGGTACAGTGCGTTGCGGGCAATCTACTCGACCCGAAAAATCTCCCAGCTTCGCGGTCGGAAGGTACTTTATCCGGCCAGCTAAATGTAAGGCATGCGTTCAACATGACTCGAGGCCCAACAACGGTCGGTCCTTAATCGACACAGACGGAAAACACTACAGTCCAAAACTCTGCAAGTCTCCGTCCGGTCTCAACTTCATTTAACACTTAGTTATACCATGACTTCATAGTCATCCAAGCAGATCCAGGTAACCACCTATAGCTCGCAGGTGACAGGAAATCACCCGACTTCTACCGGTCTAAGCCAGCTAAGCATTGACTCGACTACGGATACCAGGGTAACAAGGATATAGGTATAACAAAGGTAAGCAAGGTATAATGCAGCAACGGTTGCAAACAACTCCTGAACGTAATGCATCAATTTAAAGTAAAGTATTTAATTAAATAATTGCAAACCGGGATAAAAATGCTTCGGGGCTTGCCTCTCTCGAAGGAGCTCGGACGGTGATCGGGGCACTCCGGAAGTTCCTCAACGTCCTCCTCGTCGGCTTCTGGCACTTCCTGCTGCTGCACCTCGAACTGCTCCTCTGGCTCCTCGGGTATGATGACTGGGTTCTCGGTTTGCGATCCTGTATGATGCAATGCGCGTAAGTGATTATGCAAACAGGTGCATCGAAGGAGATGAATGCAATGGATATGTTGAAATGCAAGGTAGTCAACATCATCCAAGAACTATACTACAAGCACATGTCATCTACTGCATTCTCTTCTACTACTAATATGTTAAGTTAACATACCTTATGAAATGCTTCAAAGATACACCAAAGCTTTACTAATTTCTTAATCACACTTAAAGCAACACTTGCTTAAACTCTAATTAATAATAGGTTTGAATAGCAACATATATTTTTGATGCTCCTAAAAATCTGAGAAAATTATAGTAGCATAATACTACCCTAAACAGACTACCATAAAAATTTCATGGCATTTGGATAAGTAAACTATCCTACACAAAAATGACAAGCTATAGCATAAAAATGAGCATGAAATTACTTTGTACTATGAAAAGTGTCAAACAACAGAATTAATATTTTTCCTAGGTTCTTCATAGCCTATAATGACTGTCCAAAAATTCACCACATGCATGTTTTATACAAAGTTTGCTCTCTAGCAAAAATAACAAAAATCAGCCATTAAAGGCACTTGAACTACACCTCAAAATTTTCCCACAGCACATGCATGAAACATATTTTTCATAGGAAGTACATGACCTAAGAAGATTAACAAACTTGAAATCATATTTTTCTGCAGACTATAGATTTTTCTACATATTTTTCAAGTTATCAGCAATATCCATGATTAAATAAAATCCTACAGAAAAGTATCCCAAAAATGACATGCAAAAATTTTCCCAAGTAGATCTGATGATAAGGAACCTAGCAAAATTTGTTTCAACAAATTTGGAGCAAGTTTGACCATCCAAATATTTTTCAAACCATTTCAGATTTCAAATAATAAAGAATAATGAAAATCAATTCACTTAAGCGTTACTGGGCCGGCCCGAAGGGACCCGACGGCCCACGACACAGCGCAGCCCAAGCCTGGCTCCCCCTTCGGCTCAGCGACTGACGCGCGGGACCCCCGTGTCAATGACACAAAATAGGGGAGACGGCACACGTCGGCGCGGCGACTGATCGAGCTCGCCGACGGTGATCTCCCCGGCGAAACCGACGGCACCAACGTGCCCTACGTGAAGAACCACGTCTATTGGTACTCTAACCATGCTCCCTACTGACCCCTAAGCACCCTAGCCACGGAGCTCGGTGGCTCGGCCATGGCGCACGGTGGTGCGCGGCCGCGTTCTGGCCAGACGGGGCCGGCGGGGATGGTGACATCATTACCCAAGTAACAGTGCGCGACGGAGAAGACAAAATGGGAGGTAGGGAAGGAAGGGAGGAGCTATGCCATGCTAGCCACGGTGAGCTCCAACTCCGGCGAGTTGTGGTGGCGGCGAAAACTCAATTGGGCCACTACCTTAGGTTCTCCGGCTCGATGGTGAGATGGAACAGCTAGGGGAGGTGAAGACAGAGCTGAGTGCTAACTGGAGGTGGCGATTTCGCGGCGGTGAGCGCGCTGGGCGACGGCGCTTGCTCGGCATCGATGGAGGAGCCGGTGCGCTGTTGCTGCGAGAGAGCGCTGCGGCGAAGGAAATGAAAATGGGTGGGCGAGTTGGTCAGGCAGGCGCGCGGGGTGCTCAAGACTCGGCCAGCAGCAGTCAGGAAGCCCGTGGCGCGTGGCCAGCTCGAGCAGAAGGCCGGCGACGCGCGGCATCCACGCGGCGGTGATCTTCTGAACCGGTCGGGCACTGTAGCAGCGATTCAGAGAACGAAAGGCTGACTGACAGCGCCAAAAGACGAGGCTCGATCTCCTAATCCGTTGAGTGTTAGCGAAAGAAATCAAAACGAAAGTTGTACACCTACATGCCAGCTACAAAACTCATTTAAAGATCACTGTCTAATTCGCAAAGGATAGAGAGAAAAATCATGCCAAAGTCGTGTTCAAGAAACTGAAAACTTGGAATTTATACTTAGAAATTTTTAAGTGTTGAAATCAACCCAAATTCTGACTTGTGGGACCATTTAGAGCATGTTCGTGCACATTTTCATGACTTGGTCACAAAATACTTTTTGTTCCTCATATAATTTGCTACAACTTTGTTTTAGGTTGCTCAGACATGCAAACATTCTAAGTGGCACTTTTTGAACAGTCAAACCAAAAAGTCCTAGGGTCAAAACAAGTCAAACCATGATTTGAAATCTTAATCAGGCAAAATGATCAACATGAACATTGTTCCTAATGACTTTCTAAGCATAGCTAAGATGTTTAACAATATATTTAGCTATACCACACCTTGGTCATACAATAATCAAGCACTAAAGGTACTAAAACGATGAAAAACACTTGAAATGGTACTCTTGTTTCAAAGTCATGTTTCCCATGTTTCAAGTGACATGCTCATGAATGGATGAATGATGCTCATGAACATGAAATGCAAGTGCAATTAGGCAAGAATAACACCAGGGGTGTTACAGCCCTCCCCCCTTATAAAAATCTCGTCCCGAGATTTGGGTTACGAACCATTTGTTATAAAATTCTTCATAAGCTTTTTGTAGATACTCTCCTGTTTCCCAAGTTGCATCTCCCTCATCATGATGATCCCACTGTATCTTGTATGTTTTCACCACACTATTCCGAGTAGCACGTTCCTTAGTGTCTAACACCCGTACTGGTTGTTCACGATACACCAAATCTGATTTGAGTTGGATACCTCGAGGTTCTATTCTTTCCTCCGGAACACGCAAACATTTCTTGAGATGTGATACATGGAAAACTAGGAAAACTGGTACTCATTGTCTCAGGTAACTCTAACTTGTAGGCTACCGGACCTCTTCGTTCTAAGATCTTGTATGGTCCTACGAATCTCGCGGTAAGCTTTCTTCGGATTCCAAACCTTTTCTTCTTCATTGGCGTGACTTTCAGATAAACATAGTCACCAACTTCAAACACAAGGGGTCTCCTTCTTTTGTCTGCATAGCTTTTCTGACGTGATTGGGCAGCTTTCATATTCTGCTGAATAATATGAACTTTCTTCTTAGGCTTCTTCTACAAAGTCAATGTCCATAATACCTTCTATCACCAGGCTCGACCCAATTCAATGGTGTTCTACAATTTCTGCCATATAAAGCTTCGAATGGAGCCATCTTGATGCTTTCTTGATAACTATTATTATAAGAAAATTCAGCTAACGGTAACCATGACTCCCATGATCCCTTGGAAGACAATACACAGGCTCTCAACATATCCTCCAAAACAGCATTTACTCGTTCAGTCTGACCATCTGTCTGAGGATGATAAGCGGTACTGCGAATCAAACTAGTTCCTAAGCCTTTGTGTAAATGTTCCCAAAAATGAGCCGTGAACTGTGAGCCTCTATCAGACACTATGGTCTTTGGTATTCCATGTAACCTCACAATTTCTGCGATATATCTCTCGGCATATTGAGGTGGTCGATAATCTGTTTTGACAGGCAAGAAATGAGCTGGTCTTGGTAAGACGATCCACAATTACCCATATTGAATCATGTCCTTTTTGAGTAGTGGGCAAACCCGTGATAAAATCCATACTGATATCGTCCCACTTCCAACTAGGGACTGATAAGGGTTGCAACATACCGGCAGGTTTCATGTGAATGGCTTTCACTCGACAACATGTGTCACATCTGACAACATATGCTGTAATTTCTTTCTTCATTTTGGTCCACCAATAACGAGATCTTAGTTCTTGATACATCTTACTACTTCCGGGATGGATAGATAGCTTAGAAAGGTGAGCTTCATCCATGAGTTTATTCCTAAGCTCTCGATCCTTGGGAACCACAAGACGGTTGTCAAACCACAACACGCCCTGTTCATCCACTTTAAAGTGTTGAGACGACTTTTCTTTTATTTTCTCTTTGATGTGGAATATCCCCTTGTCAGTTTTCTGACCTTCTATTATCTTACTCTCCAACGAGCAACTAATCTGAATACTATGTAACACAGCAGGATGCATTAGATCGAATCCATCTTCAAGTAATGGCTGCACATTCAAGTAATGTGACTTTCTGCTCAAAGCATCTGCCACTACATTGGCTTTACCAGGATGATATTGCACATTCAAGTTGTAATCTTTGATCAATTCCAACCATCTACGCTGTCTCATGTTTAGCTCTGGTTGGGTAAAGATATACTTAAGACTCTTATGATCCGTGAAAATATTGCACACATTACCAAGTAGATAATGTCTCCAAATTTTAGGGCGTGCACAACTGCAGCAAGTTCAAGATCATGTGTTGGATAGTTGACCTCGTGCTTTCTCAACTGTACGTGATGCATAAGCAATGACTCTCCTTTCTTGCATAAGGACACAACCCAATCCAGTCTTCGATGCGTCGCAAAACACATCAAATGGTTTCTCAATATCTGGTTGTGCTAGAACAGGAGCAGTGGTCAACAGTTTCCGCAAAGTGTGGAAAGCTGCTTCACACTCTTCTGTCCACACAAATTTATGATCCTTCTGAAGGAGGCTTGTCATTGGTTTGGCGATCTTCGAGAAATCTGGTATAAAGCGACGGTAATAACCTGCTAATCCTAAGAAACTTCTAATCTCAGGAACTGTGGTCGGTGCTTTCCAATTCATAACTTCTTGCACCTTACTTGGATCGACTGAAACTCCATTCTCTGACAGAATGTGACCAAGGAAAGGAACTTCCTTCAACCAGAATTCGCATTTGCTAAACTTAGCATACAATTGATGATCTCTAAGTCTGGTCAAGACAGTTCTCAGATGCTCTTCATGATCTTTTTCGTTCTCGGAGTACACCAGAATGTCATCGATGAACACTACCACAAACTTATCCAATTCTGGCATGAAAACTGTATTCATCAAAAACATAAAGTATGCGGGAGCATTCGTCAAGCCAAAAGACATGACAAGATACTCATACAACCCGTATCTGGTGGAAAATGCAGTTTTCGGTATATCCTGTAGGCCTAATCTTGATCTGATGATAACCGGATCTCAAATCTATTTTTGAGAACACCTTGGCCTTGGATAATTGGTCAAACAGAACATCAATATGAGGCAAGGGATATTTATTCTTGATGGTCACAGCGTTGAGTGGCCTATAATCTACGCACATTCTCAACGTGCCCTCTTTCTTCTTTTTCACAAACAAAGCGGGACATCCCCATTCAGACTTGCTTGGCCGAATAAACCCCTTTTTGACAAATCTTCTAATTGCTTCTTCAGCTCAGCTAACTCATCTGGAGGCATCCGATATGGTCTCCTTGAAATCGGAGCTGTTCCGGGGACTAGCTCAATTCCAAACTCAATCTCCCTATCTGGCGGAAGACCAGGTAGCTCATCCGGAAATACGTCCGGGAATTCACACACTACCGAATCTGATGAATAGGAAGTGACTGCCGTAGCACATGTAACACTTATAAGGTCTGTCCTTCGAGGCAATGGTACTTGGAAAGTACCCTCACCCAGGGGATCCTTAAGGGTAAGTACTCGACTTCCCGTATCTATGACTGCTCCCCAATCCTTCATCCAATTCATCCCTATAATGACATCCAAGACTAACCCAGGCATAACTATCAAGTTCACTCGGAACTTCCTGCTACCTAATTCAAGGGTTGCCCCTCGAACCATCCGGTTGGTCAAAACATCAGCCCCTGCTGAACTTATACGGTAACCATAACCCAATTCTGTGCATAGTTGTCCATGTTTCTGTGCAAATGCTTGACTCATAAAAGAATGCGATGATCCAGAATCAAATAGAACAACTGCAGGGTTTTCGTTGACAGGAAACTTACCAGCAGTGACGGGCTCTCCCTCTGGAATTTCATCCACTGTTGTACTATGCACTCTAGCATTATAAGTCTGCTGCTTCTTCTTAGGCGGGTACGGACAAAACCTCGAGAAATGACCGGGTTGATCACAGTTATAGCAGGGTCCTCTTACTGTCCCGGCAGATCCCACAGCTCCCTTGGAACTGCCTTGTACCGCAGTTGCGGCTGCTTTGTTGGGCTGTACTGCCATCTTGTACGGCTTTTGAGGTCCACGGAAATTCTGACTTCTTGGCTGAGGTGGCCTGAATCTAGCGCCAGGTGCCGATGGGCGATAAGGAGGACGACCTCCCATAGGTGCTCTAGCTTGAGACGGCCCACCTTCAAAGGCTCTCTTGCGTGTCTTGGCTGCGGTGCTGGCGTTGTTATTCTTCTCCTGCTTCAGACAGTCGCTGATGAAGTCATTGAATCTGACGCGGTTGTTGGTACCAACATGCTTCATCATTTTTGGATTGAGACCCCTCTTAAAACTGGCTATCCTTTTAGCATCTGTGTCAACCATGTCGGGAGCATAGCGACACAAGTTGTTGAAAGCATGCAGGTATTGCGTCACGGTCTTGGTACCCTGGTTCAATGCCAGAAACTCTCCCAACTTCATCTCTGTCAGCCCGGGTGGAATATAGACTCCACGGAAGGCCTCAGCAAACTCTCTCCAAGAAATTTGAGCATTTGGAGGGAAGGTGGTGCGATGGTGCTTCCACCACATTCCCGCCGGTCCTTGCAATTGAAGTGCAGCATATTCCGTTTTCAGCACCTCAGTCATTCCTCAACACACGGAATTTATCTTCCATCGTGTTGATCCATTCCTCAGCATCGAGTGGCTCTGTTGCTTCCTTGAATACGGGTGGCCTGGTGTCCATGAAATCTTTGAAGCTGCTATATTGGTTTACTCCCATGCCACCACCTTGATTGTTACCACGTTGAACGTTGTTGGCGATGGTTCGCAGAAAATCCTCCATGTTCTTCTGAGATTGTTCCGTGTTGCGCTGACTCCCGAGCAGCTGTGCGAGAACATCTCGGGGGTAAACGGGGGAGGAGGTGGCAAATGCGGTTCATGGGGAGGTTCATTGTTGTTGCCTGTGGTTTCCACCACCACCACCACCACCGTCCCCGTACCGTTAGCACCGGGCTCAGCGGCCTCATACGTGGTTCGGCGAGTGTTTGTCATCTGCATATTTCAGCAACAAGTAAGATTGAGTGAAGCTGTAATAATTGCGAGTGAAGGAAAAATTATGCCAGTACTGAATTTACTGGAGAGAATAAATTCATACAATAAAACAGAGGCACAACAATCGCATTCCAATTAAAACAACAGCACTTAATCGAATTACTTAAACGGCAAACATCGCGTCCATACAATCACATTGCCAGCATACATACACTGGACTTTTTATGCGTTCAGATATCGCATTCGAAAATCAAGTTCCAACCATATGCCAAGTCTCATACGTTCGAAGCAACATACGATAGATTACATGCCAACAAAAGAAAGGTCATCGCGACAAGACCTAGATACTAGCGCAAAGCAACTAGCCTACTCCTCGGGGCCATCGTCGGGATCGGAGACGTCACCATCGCCTCCAGGTGAAACTGCAGGCTCGTTCTCGTTGTCGTCGTCGATGTCCATGCCAGCGGCGTTCGGTGGAGCATATGGGCCAACCCCATTGTAGAGCGCGTGAAACTCCTCGTGCAGGTTGCCGTTGTATTCCTCTAGCTCATCGACTCTCTGCAACAGAAGGTTTCTTGCGTTCCAGGCTTCATTCCTTTCCTGAACCAACTGTCCAATCATGCGGTCTGCATTGTTGTTGGCTTGAGTCAACGTATGCACTCGCTGCATAGCTCTATCACCTCTCTCAACCGCTTGATCTCGCTGTAAGTTCATATCAGCCAACTGCTCCTGCAAGCTAGCTATAGCTCGTGCCTGTCTCTTCTTCTGCTTCTTCCCTTTGAGCTTATCCTCACTACGCAAGCCAGTCAAAGTCCAGTAGGTACTCTCGAGACCCTCATACGCTCTGATGGCGGCGAACATAGCACTCATTGCCTGGTTGTCGCTAGCCTGTCCCTCAGCTGGACCTCTGACCAATGCACTTCCCTGAGGCTGAACCCAAATGGCATCACGAGGATCATCCCTAGGAAAAGTACCAGCTAGAGCTGCAGCAAGCTCACTGGGAAATCTGCTCATAATGTCCCTGATGACACGGAAGGCTGCTCCCTCTGCACCCTCAGCTGGAGTGCGACCCTCAAACTCCAAATGCCAACCATCCCAATCTGGAGCATCACCGAGAGCAGGAACCGTGATCTCCACCACTGCAAGTCCATCATCTGCTAACTGGCTTTCATTCCAAGAGTACACCGGCTCTTGACCCTCTGGGTACCCCACATCATGGAGCACTCTCCAAAGCAAAGTTGGCATGCCAAACTCGCTCAAGAAGGTGTCCGTGGTGCGGTGCTCCCTTAGGGCCAACGGACGTCGAGGTGCTCTTCCTCCGGTGGACTTACGGGCGGTCTGCTTCGTGCGGGCCATCTGTAGCAAAAGTTCTCTTATTACCTCGGGGAAACATATTTTAGGTGATACAACTTTTATCAAAATGAGATAATCAATTTATAAGGGGAGGAATGCATGAGATGAATGAGATGCACAAGTAACATGATGTATGTACGTGCCGTACGTTCTCACAAACTTAGGAAATAATAATTTCTAACGACTGAATTCGGTGGCATACAACGATCTCTCAATACGTAGCTAATACGTTCTACACGATAGCGTTGTTATGTACCTGCAGAAGATTCATTTCAGCCCAATTCCCAATGAATGCATAAAAGCAGTAAAGTTTTATCTACACGCTCTACACGAATCCCCAGATACGTGTACAACGGTAGTAACTACCCGAACCATCGTCCTATTGACGGCATCGCCTCCACAGACGGAAGACCCATACATGAGATACCTTTGTAAAACATGCGTAGAACATGTAATTACTCCAGCATCATATAAGCATTCACCCTAGATCGGCGGTGTATCCGATCATGCTCTCACAACTCACACTTACCGAGGCGTAGAGGCAAATGATCCATTCATTACCACTCAAACAAGTGGCACTCATACAATAGCACGCCGTATGAGCGACGAAAGAGAAATATGATGCAAGAACCCCAGTCAGTACTTAATTAAGCCACCTAAAGTCCTTAACTGGGCATAAAGGATATGATCACTGGCACACTTTATAGTTTTAAAATCACGTTTTCCAAATGCCTTTTTGTTTTAAATACACTTGTGAACAGTAACACGCTAAACCATGCTCTGATACCAGCTGTGACAGAACCGACCAATTATACGAAATTAAGTAAGAAAATCATCCACCAGAGCAGACGATTGAGCAAACTTAAGCCCGTATAACCCGGTAGTCCGTGAAATCACGAAGGATTTCAAACCAACTCGTGTCCCAGCCATGATCGTAATAAGTTTAGCGGTCACCATCACATATTACATAAAAGTTTGCATCACGGATACATCAGAGTTTCAACATAGTTATTACAAACCAGTTCGAATAAAAGTAGCGGAAGTCATTTGTTCAAACCACACACACACTCACGCGGAGTTTAAATATAGTGCCAGCGAATGATCATCTCCAACAAAAGCATCAGATGAGACGTAAGGAATGACCATGCCCATGGTCCTAAGCATCACCCATCGCAGGATAAAGGCAGTTGATACAGTAGCCGTAATACATCTGCCCATCTGCAACAAGTGGGAATAAAACCCTGAGTACGAGAAGGTACTCAGCCAGACTTACCCGACATAACCGAAAATAAATGACACCAAGGATTATGAAGGGCTTTATAGTAGGGTAGCTGACTCATTTGCAAAAAGAAGCATTTTTAGCATTTCAAGAACCTTTCTAAAAGCATTATTGCCAAGTTAATTATTATTAACCTGTCAACTAGATTTGCACCTATACTAGAGTAAACATGTGATTAAGCAGATAACTGATAACCAATGATCATTAAACAACTTCCATACTGTCATATTCATTATAACTGTCCAAGTGTTCCATAACATTTACTACGATGAAGTAACTCAAGTCAAGTGCTCACTATCCAGGAGCGATGGCGATTCGAATCGATTCCTAACCAGCTGGTGATTTATTCCTTACACAAACCTCACTCACCCGCTAAAGTGAGATATTGATCACCGAGTCAACTTTCCAGGAATCTCGAGTTTGCCAGGAACCACATGTACCCGGGGGCCGACCGACTGCACTTTGGCCTTATCATCCCGCCCCCGTGTCCTACCACACCTGCTCCGGCACAGTGCGTTGCGGGCAATCTACTCGGCCCGAAAAATCTCCCAGCTTCGCGGTCGGAAGGTACTTTATCCGGCCAGCTAAATGTAAGGCATGCGTTCAACATGACTCGAGGCCCAACAACGGTCGGTCCTTAATCGACACAGACGGAAACACTACAGTCCAAAACTCTGCAAGTCTCCGTCCGGTCTCAACTTCATTTAACACTTAGTTATACCATGACTTCATAGTCATCCAAGCAGATCCAGGTAACCACCTATAGCTCGCAGGTGACAGGAAATCACCCGACTTCTACCGGTCTAAGCCAGCTAAGCATTGACTCGACTGCGGATACCAGGGTAACAAGGATATAGTATAACAAAGGTAAGCAAGGTATAATGCAGCAACGGTTGCAAACAACTCCTGAACGTAATGCATCAATTTAAAGTAAAGTATTTAATTAAATCATTGCAAACCGGGAGAAAAATGCTCCGGGGCTTGCCTCTCTCGAAGGAGCTCGGACGGTGATCGGGGCACTCCGGAAGTTCCTCAACGTCCTCCTCGTCGGCTTCTGGCACTTCCTGCTGCTGCACCTCGAGCTGCTCCTCTGGCTCCTCGGGTATGACGACTGGGTTCTCGGTTTGCGATCCTGTATGATGCAATGCGCGTAAGTGATTATGCAAACGGTGCATCGAAGGAGATGAATGCAATGGATATGTTGAAATGCAAGGTAGTCAACATCATCCAAGAAACTATACTACAAGCACATGTCATCTACTGCATTCTCTTCTACTACTAATATGTTAAGTTAACATATCTTATGAAATGCTTCAAAGATACACCAAAGCTTTACTAATTTCTTAATCACACTTAAAGCAACACTTGCTTAAACCCTAATTAATAATAGGTTTGAATAGCAACATATATTTCTGATGCTCCTAAAAATCTGAGAAAATTACAGTAGCATAATACTACCCTAAACAGACTACCATAAAAATTTCATGGCATTTGGATAAGTAAACTATCCTACACAAAAATGACAAGCTATAGCATAAAAATGAGCATGAAATTACTTTGTACTATGAAAAGTGTCAAACAACAGAATTAATATTTTTCCTAGGTTCTTCATAGCCTATAATGACTGTCCAAAAATTACCACATGCATGTTTTATACAAAGTTTGCTCTCTAGCAAAAATAACAAAAATCAGCCATTAAAGGCACTTGAACTACACCTCCAAAGTTTTCCCACAGCACATGCATGAAACATATTTTTCCTAGGAAGTACATGACCTAAGAAGATTAACAAACTTGAAATCATATTTTTCTGCAGACTATAGATTTTTCTACATATTTTTCAAGTTATCAGCAATATCCATGATTAAATAAAATCCTACAGAAAAGTATCCCAAAAATGACATGCAATAATTTTCCCAAGTAGATCTGATGATAAGGAACCTAGCAAAATTTGTTTCAACAAATTTGGAGCAAGTTTGACCATCCAAATATTTTTCAAACCATTTCAGATTTCAAATAATAAAGAATAATGAAAATCAATTCACTTAAGCGTTACTGGGCCGGCCCGAAGGGACCCGACGGCCCACGACACAGCGCAGCCCAAGCCTGGCTCCCCCTTCGGCTCAGCGACTGACGCGCGGGACCCCCGTGTCAATGACACAAAACAGGGGAGACGGCACACGTCGGCGCGGCGATGATCGAGCTCGCCGACGGTGATCTCCCCGGCGAAACCGACTGGCACCAACGTGCCCTACGTGAAGAACCGCGTCTATTGGTACTCTAACCATGCTCCCTACTGACCCCTAAGCACCCCAGCCACGGAGCTCGGCGGCTCGGCCATGGCGCACGGCGGTGCGCGGCCGCGTTCCGGCCAGACGGGGCCGGCGGGGACGGTGACATCATCACCCGAGTAACAGTGCGCGACGGAGAAGACAAAATGGGAGGTAGGGAAGGAAGAGAGGAGCTGTGCCGTGCTAGCCACGGTGAGCTCCAACTCCGGCGAGTTGCGGTGGCGGCGAAAACTCAATTGGGCCACTACCTTGGGTTCTCCGGCTCGACGGTGAGATGGAGTAGCTAGGGGAGGTGAAGACGGAGCTGAGCGCTAACTGGAGGTGGCGATTTCGCGGCGGTGAGCGCGCTGGGCGACGGCGCTTGCTCGGCGTCGATGGAGGAGCCGGCGCGCTGTTGCTGCGAGAGAGCGCTGCGGCGAAGGAAATGAAAATGGGCGGGCGAGTTGGTCAGGCAGGCGCGCGGGGTGCTCAAGACTCGGCCAGCAGCGTCAGGAAGCCCGTGGCGCGTGGCCAGCTCGAGCAGAAGGCCGGCGACGCGCGGCATCCACGCGGCGGTGATCTTCTGAACCGGTCGGGCACTGTAGCAGCGATTCAGAGAACGAAAGGCTGACTGACAGCGCCAAAAGACGAGGCTCGATCTCCTAATCCGTTGAGTGTTAGCGAAAGAAATCAAAACGAAAGTTGTACACCTACATGCCAGCTACAAAACTCATTTAAAGATCACTGTCTAATTCGCAAAGGATAGAGAGAAAAATCATGCCAAAGTCGTGTTCAAGAAACTGAAAACTTGGAATTTATACTTAGAAATTTTTAAGTGTTGAAATCAACCCAAATTCTGACTTGTGGGACCATTTAGAGCATGTTGTGCACATTTTCATGACTTGGTCACAAAATACTTTTTGTTCCTCATATAATTTGCTACAACTTTGTTTTAGGTTGCTCAGACATGCAAACATTCTAAGTGGCACTTTTTGAACAGTCAAACCAAAAAGTCCTAGGGTCAAAACAAGTCAAACCATGATTTGAAATCTTAATCAGGCAAAATGATCAACATGAACATTGTTCCTAATGACTTTCTAAGCATAGCTAAGATGTTTAACAATATATTTAGCTATACCACACCTTGGTCATACAATAATCAAGCACTAAAGGTACTGAAACGATGAAAAACACTTGAAATGGTACTCTTGTTTCAAAGTCATGTTTCCCATGTTTCAAGTGACTATGCTCATGAATGGATGAATGATGCTCATGAACATGAAATGCAAGTGCAATTAGGCAAGAATAACACCAGGGGTGTTACAAATACTTGTATCCAGACAGACTAACAATAGGAGATGTCCAAAGATCACATTGTACTAAATCAAAATTATGAAGGGCTCTAGAGCTAGATGATTCAAATGGCAAACGTGCATGACGACCGAGCTGGCACGCATGACATATATGGTCGATATCGTCTTTATTACAAGAAATGACATTGGAACTAATGAGCTTGGACGGAGCTTCACGCCCAAGACGCCCGAGATGATGATGCCAAAGTGAAGTGGGTGCGGCGATGAATGCGGAGGCGCTGGTGGAGGGTGGATAGAATGGTTAGAGGTCGCTAGAGCTATTGCACCAGGCGATCATGTTCCTGGTGTGCAAATCCTTCATAGAAAGGCCAAAAGGATCAAATTCAATGGAACAGTTATTGTCGGTGGTGAAGCGATGAATGGAAATTAGATTCTTAATAATGTTGGGAGGCACCAAAACATCGTTAAGAACAAGATTACGATACAGAAAAGAAAAATATGTGATCTAGTGGCAATGACAGGAAGTAGCGCTCCATTGCCCACAATGATAGATGAAGGAGTAAATGACGATGGTAGGGAAATGGTGGAGAGTTTTCCAGCATCCGCGGTCATGTGGGAACCAGCACCTGAATCGGCATACCATTTAGAGGAAGGTGCCAGCGGGTTGAGCCTCATGGTGTTGAACGAGTGCGCTAGGGAGTCCTGATGCCACAACCCCCCATGGGTAGGGTTCTAGGGTGCTGCCGGGGGGACCTAGTAGGCCGGTGAGGGCCCTGGAAAGCTGGCAGTACTGGTGGTGGAGGCACGGTTCCCCCATAGTACAAGCCATGCTGAGGAGGCAGAAGGCCATAAGCACCGCCATAGACGCCACCATCGGGGGTGCCACTGAAGTTGTCGCCATTCTGTGGAACGGTCGTGAACGCTGGTGGAGCCGTCTGAGGGTGCCCAGACTGGTCATATGACCACATCTAGATGATACCCGCCCACAGATATACGAAGGGTGGGTGCATGCCTAGGGGCGCCACCAGCAGGTGCCGAGGGACCACCACGTTCACCACGACCGTGGTGGCGGCCGTTACGCTGGCCACCAGTGATAGGGTTGGGCATGCTAGGAGGATGTGCGAGGGGAGGTGTAGGCATCCCTGAGTGTAGAGGTGTTGTAGCCTTGAGCGCCGACGGGTGAGGGGCTACGGCGACGAGAGTAGAGGGCGGCTGAAAGCTCTAGTTTTGTTTTGGTGAATTGATGAAACCCTATGTTTTAACCTAGTTTATCAAGTGATCATGAGATAGGTAGCACATCCCAAGTGGTGAAGCAAATGAAGATCATGACATGAAGATCGTGATGTCATGGTGATGATCAAGTGCTTGGAATTGAAAAGAAGAAAGAGAAGAACAAAAGGCTCAAGGCAAAGGTATAAATGGTAGGAGCCATTTTATTTTGGTGATCGAGACACTTAGTGAGTGTGATCATATTTAGGATCGATAGCCATACTATTAAGAGGGCTGAAACTTGTATCGAAATGTGATTGTCAAAGTGCCACTAGATGCTCTAACTCATTACATATGCATTTAGGATCTAGTGGAATGCTAACACCCTTGAAAATGTTTGTGAAAATATACTAACACATGTGCACAAGGTGATACACTTGGTGGTTGGCACATTTGAGCAAGGGTAAGATACTTCATCGACGGAGTGTTCGACAGTGCTACCGACGCCCTATACAGAAAAGACGGAGGTCACTGTGAGTGACCGAACGCTGGTCTCCGAAGGACCGACACGTCCGATCAGTAGAAGTAGCGAAGATGATGTGTGTCGGTTTCTGACCGGATGCTGGGTCACTTAGTGACCAGACGCTAGAGGGTTGCGTCCAGTCTCGCTGACGTGGCAGTACATAGAGGAGACATTGAGTGATCGGACACTAGGAGAGTCTAGTCGAGCATGACCGGATGTGTCCTGTCGTGAAAAACCATTTCTAGATGCTTACTGGAAACGACCGGTCGCTGAGGTCCAGCGTCCGGTCACTTCACAGCAGCGCGTCCAGTCATCGCTTGACCTTTGGGATCGGGCGCTCAGTATTTAAAGAGAGGGGACATGTGGCATGCATCGCACGACTGGACGCTGAGGTCCAACATCTGGTCAATATGACCGGAGCATCTGGTCACCCCGTGTTGTGCCCATTGAAGGGGTACAATGGCTCTATTTTGTGGGGGCTTCTATTTATGCCCCATGGCCATCTCAAGCTCACTCTCTTAGCCATTTTGCATTGACATAGCAACCTTGTGAGCTTAGCAAAAGCTCTCCCACTCATCTCCATCATTGATTCATCATCTTTTTGAGATTTTGAGAGAATCCAAGTGCATTGCTTGAGTGTTTGCATCTAGAGGCACTTGGTGTTCATGTTTCGCTATGGGATTCGCTTATTTCTCTTGGTGGTTACCGCCACCTAGATGGCTTGGAGCAGCGTGAATCATTGAGCGGAGGTTGGTGATTGTCTTCGGCTCTGATCGTGGTGATTGTGAGGGGTTCTTGACCATTCCCCGATGGAGAGCCAAAAGGTACTCTAGTGGATTGCTCGTGGCTTGTGTGATCCTCATCTTATGTTGGTTGTGTGGCACCCTATTGAGGGTTTGGCGTGTGATGCCAATTGGCGCGTGAACCTCCAAGTGAGTGAATCGCCACAACGAGGAGTAGCTTGCCGACAAGCAAGTGAACCTCGATAAAAAATCATTGTGTTCATCATTTGATTCCAAGGTGATTGGTCTTCATTGATCTTGATTCTTGTGATTGATTGGTTCAATCCTTAACACGACGGTATAACTATCGTGCTCTCTCTCTCTTTACATTACCGCAAACTAATTATCAAGCTCGTTAGTGTAGTTAGTTGTGAGAGCTTGTTAGTTTAGTTAGTGTGGCTCTTTAGTTAGTCTTTGAGAGCACACTAACTTAGTGTAGTGCCATAGCTATTGTGTAGATAGATTCTATATAAACTAGAATTATGGTAGGTGGCTTGCTATTTTAGCAGGCTAGCGTAACTCTTGCTTCACCTCATAATTGTCTAACCGGTTTGTTAAGTGTTGTTGTAGAAATTTTTAATAGGCTATTCAGCCCCCTCCAGCCATTAGGACCTTTCAGTGGCGATGGTGGCTGGGCCTCGATGTCCATCTCCTCCAGCAAGAGGTGTGTCCGGGCCTCCGCAAAGGTTGGGAATGGGTGATGCATCTTGAGGATGGACACCATGTGGCGCAACTTGCCGCTCAGGCCATAGAGGAGCGTGAGCACCATCTGTCGATCCCCAATCGGGTCACCGAACTCAGCAAGGGAGGTGGCCATCAACTCAAGGCGGCGACAATAGTCGGTGATGTTTAGGAAGCCTTTGCAGAAGTTCTGAAATTGCGTCTTGATGAGGAGTGCATAGGATGTGGCAGAACCACTCGAAATAACATGCTTTCGGAGGCGCTCGTCATCCACTAGACACTAAGCACCTCGAAAGTGAGCTATATCTTACAGTTCCATTGAGCACACTCCAATGAAGAACTCAAAACAATCCACGTTTTACATCCAAAATCCAATAATGAGTACGAGCTTACAATACTTAGTCCATTTCATACAACCAAAGTTCTTGAAAATCATTTATTACAATACCAGAGTTCAGAGTGCGATAATTAAATAGTGGAATGAAAATAAATATCTAGCGGAATCGATACAAGGATGTGTCTGTGCCCACCAGAAGAAACCTCCATACAAGAGCTACTCCTCAAGCTGCACCTGCAACAGGAGTAAAATAAACCCTTAGCACACAATGTACTCATAAGACTTACCCAACTAGTGGAAATAGTTTCCCGACTCCAAGGAGTATGATAGACAATATGTGTTTGTTGTTTTCTTTTGTTTACGAAAAGCATTACTAATAGTTCATTCTTATAGTCAAGTTTTATTAGCAGTCATGATTACTTCATTAGCTAACCATTCTAGGTAAGCACATGTTCTACTTTCAAGCAAGGTTTGAGCAATCAGAACCATTTCACCATCTTTCATCTTCCAGTTCTTACTACGGTGCTAGACCATAGCCAAGTCATACCGCCTCACAGAAACAATGATTCATGAACCAATGTATCCTAGCTAGGTACCCCAAAATACACGCCCCATTTGTACCCCAGGCACAAACAAGACTAACCCATTTCACTCCTATCACGGGGTCTAGGTTCTCGTCCAAACATGGACTCCAAGCCCCCATACTTGAGACCCGATCTCGGTATGGTGCTTAGACCTCCACCTTTCCTCACTTCCAATCAGTCGGTCTAGAAAGAGCCAGAACCCACGACAAGAGCATAACGAGTCTTCTCGCTCCCATAAACAAGTATATGTTTAGGATACTAAGTCTGTGACCTGACTACCATCCACAACAACGGACGGTCCTTAATCGGCATAAACAGGAAAAATGTGTAACCAAGCTAAGCCCCGTTGGCCACGGTACACAACCTGTTACACCCACCAATACTCATACCATATCCCTGTCTTGTCTCCATTTTTCCTTTCATGATTTTATCACGAGAGTAATAATAGTCACCTATTGTGAGTAACAGTAGGTTACTCAGGCTACCGAAAACCTAAGCATAGCAGCTACTCGAACCTGCACTAGTAAGACTCATAGGATAGATATATCTATGCATATGGTTTTAATAAAATTTCTATAACATAAATACACATCATATATATATATATATATTCAGTTATTATAAAAAAATAAGGGTTATGTATCGGGGCTTGTCTTGGGCAGGCGCGGTGTCAGCTGAGTCAGTCAGTGGTGGCTCTGAGACCTCCTCCTACATGAGAATCTCCTCCTCATACTCCTCGATGATCTCCTCGAACTCATGATCACCGGTGGTCACGATCTCCGCCAACTCGTTCTCTACATACATGCGATAATGATGCAACACTTAGTATTTATGCAACAGCAACTCTTAAATTAAGAATACACATACTAAGCTACTAAGCTAGCTCTAATAACTAAGGTACTAAGCTAACTATCATCTTCATCGAGCAAGGTGTTGGTTTCAACTAATAAACCCTTAGCTTGGCAAATTAAGGATATATCTTTATTTCTACTAATGATTTAATGTATATTGAAACAAAGAGCATTTAACTATCCTAATGTTTAGTCTATTCTAAAGCTATAAAAATTACAGTGAGCACATAATAATACCATGAAACTACTATAAAATTTTTAGGACTAAAGCTATCACTAATTTACCATAAAAATTCCTACAATGATTAACTTAATAATATTAAGCACTCTCAAATGATTTAATAGCTCCTAGTATCAACATGTACATATATGAACTAAATACACTAACAGATAGAGTACAATTTTAGGAACCTAACAAAATTTGTTTCATAATTTTTTTTAACACCTACATGATTTTATATGATTTATCAAAGATTAGCTCAAAAATTAAATTAGAAAACTATTTCTAATTCCTTATGAAAAAGAAAAACGGATTCTCCCGTGCGGCGACCCATGTGAGGCCAACCCACGGTGGATAAACCCGCGCGCGCTGGTGCTTTTGTAGAAACACCCCCGTGCTATCCCCTATTAACACGACGACTATGCGCACTATTTCTACAGACAGCATTTATGCTAGAAAGCCCTCATATTATCTTGTCTTTGCATCGAGGAGGTCCCCAACGCCTCTGCGCTTGTCGGCGCGGCATTGACCGACACTGGGCCGCTACGCCAGCCAACTAGGGACTCCCTCGACCCATCTAGAGGACCGATGCTTACCTATGGGCCAACACGCAACAATGGGCAACGATTCTCCACGTCGACGGCAACCTGCGGTGGCGACGACAACGTTTCGGTGAGCCACGGTGCTAAGGAAGCAGTAGAGGTAGCGGGTGAGCATCAGCGACTCACCAAGGACCCAGCCGAGGCGATGGTTCAGTAAGAGACGCCCCGAGCAGGACTGGCCGCGTACGCGTGGCGAGCTCGGCGATGAGCCACGGCGGACACGACCGTGTTAGCAACATTGGAATAGCGGTAGTGGTATGACTTAGGTGCGCATGGCGAGGAGGGATTCGAGACGAGTCTAGCAGTGCAGCCAATTTGGCCCAAGGTGGTCAGATGAAAGCTGTCCTCGGTGATGATCAGACTCGGTCTTATCAGCATGGTGGTGGGAAAAGGTCTAAAATTGAAGCTCGACCGGGCGCCATTTAAGACGGGGTGGAGGAGGGTAGCTAGGCAGCTTGTTCTAATGGTGCGGCTCTGCCCACCATGGCAGCAGCGAAGAGAGAGGGGAGGGGGTAGGTCAGAGCTCGGCTTGTCCTCGCCTTGGCGGGACGTGAGCGGCGCGATCAGGACGCACACGCGCAGGCGCTACGGACAAGGCGTGCGTGCCTCCACGACCGACACTGCACGAGCGACTGCCGCGCCTTTATGGGCGAGGCGACAACATGTACGTCCATGTGTCGATGCCGCGGATACGCCAAACGCGCGCGCAGCAGCAGCAGGGCCACCGGTAGGGTAGACAACGGTGCAGAGCCATAGGAGGGTGCGGATGCGGCGGGGAGGCGACAGCAGCACAGCGCGGTCGTGGCGGCACCAATCGCAACAGCGCGAGGCAGAGCAGCAGGGTGCGGGGCCAGCGGCTCGTTGCGACCAGCCTTGGCCAAGCCCAGGCGGGCTTGACCGACCCAGCGTGGTGGCATGGGGTGATCGCGCGGGATGCGACCATGTACGTGGCGCGGGGTGACCACGCGCACGGCGCCAATCATCTCGAGACGGTGACGTGCACGAATTTTAAAGCGTCGATAGCAACTAAACGGTTGAGGTTGACACTAAACCACCTTTGCTATGCTAAAGAGGGCCTATTAGGCTACCAATCCGAGCTAAAACACGACACCACCTCTTAACTCAACTTCTCAAAATAATTTGCTAAATATAGCAATGTCTAGCTATTGACAATCTTGAAAAATTATCTATGTTTTTGAGCTGAACTTGATTTTAATTTAAAATTTCTAGGCTAGTAGAAATATTAGTTAGTAATATCATTTTCAACAGCAAGTATTTCACTATCATTACAAAGTTTGTACTTCAAACTTTATTTAAATATCACACATATGTTCTATAGTATTTTTGCTTAATAAAAAATAGTTTACAACCCTACTTAATATACATGAACTATTGAATTTACTTTCATTTAACATTTTTATTGATTATTTTAAGTTACAAGAAATTTATCTATATATTCTATCACATGTATTAACACATAAACATGATGCTCATAACATGTTTTAGTAAATAATTTAAGGTGTAACACCGAGGGTGTTACATGGGACTCCTTCTGGCCGAGGAACTCGTCCTTGCGGTAGCACCAGGCGCCGCAAGCGGGGAGCTGCCGCGTCATCAGCGACTGTTGTAGGTCGTTGGAGATGGTGTCGTAGATCCACATCAAGACGACGCAGTCCGTCTGCACCCATGCCAGGCGCGAGGGGAAGGACTCGTCCTCAAGGACGTGGCGAGTTAGGGCATATTTGCCGAGGACGGTGAGGAACATGCACGCCACTTGTTGTAGGTGTTGGTGGCCTGATCGAGCACGACGGGGATGAGGGCCTTGACGTTGACGATGGCGGTGGCCTGTGCCCAGAGTGCTTCGTGGGCATTCTCGTACTCGTCCAAGGCGGCGACGCGGAGGCGAGCCTCCTCAGCGCGGCGAGCGTCTTCGGCGCGCCGGGCCTCCTCAGCGCGGCGGGCTTCAGCCTCCTTGGCGGCGGCGGCGGCGGTAGCGTCGTCGTCCGCCATCAGGAAGGAGCAGCGCAGCGAACCAGCGGCTGCGGAAGCGCTGACGATGGGATCGGCGACAGACCCGGCGACGGAGTCAGCAACGGGAGCGGCGATCGGATCGGCGGCAAGCTTGGGTTGCGGAAGGGTAGCGAATCATAAATGATACCATGTGAGAGTGATTGAAATGATTGATTGTATTCCATATCGTGTACAAGAGTACGTATAGATAGCCAGGGTGGCATGCAAGCCAACCGCACAGGCACAAGATTACATCCACAATTAAGGGAACCTACTGTAATTACATTATGCTGTCGATCCGGGCGGAATGGAACGGGCCGGTCGGCTGGCGTTTTTTTCGGCGGGATCCCACGGGTTCCACGCATGGCCGCATGGTTAAGTCGCGAACTGGCCGAATGGGGCGCAGCTCGGCAGTCGGCACCCCCGGTTCCCGGTTCCCGGTACCCGGAGCCCGGACCACACCATACAGGTTCATCCAGTCGCGCAGGAAGTGCCGCCAGCTGATGAGCAGAGGCGGCGCCGAGCAGGTAGCTCTCTCAATCAGGCCTCGGGATACCACGATTGTCACGGGGCCCAAAAAACAGGACGCGGGAGTAATGTTCTGCCTGCTCGCCCGCTGCCACGGCCCACGGATCATGAGCGGCGCAGGTTGCAGGAATCCCATGACGCGCAGCACAAAAGCAGTCCCACCGGCAACCAACCAAGTCCCCCAGGCTCCAGGTAGAGCGCAGCTGTGACGCACCGTTGGATTCATTCAGGTTTCCTTCCCAACCCTTCAGCTCCTCGAAAAATCAAGCAGGCAATCGGCCACCCTGTCATGCATGTTTGACCTGCAACTTAACACTCCAGCTAATGGAGAGCAGGAGGAGCGAGCATCATCAAGGAAAAGAACCCCAGCTAATGCACGGCACCTCTCGTCACTGCAGTTGCAGTACTACTGCCATTTTCCCATTTGACGGTGCCTAGTACCCATGAGGACGACGAATCATGCGGCATGTTCGCTGGTTGTAGCTGATTTGTTGTGAGAGAAAAATATTATTGGTTGGCTGGTTTGGGCTGGCTTAAACCAACAAATGAACAGGATAATGGTCTCGTCCCTAACGGCTTTGCCATTTGAGGCTGGGGAGCAGATGCGTTGCAGCGCGTACGGAAAACGACTCATCTCACCGGTGCTCGTGGACGGCGACGGAGCACTCGCTCGCTCGTCCCCCGTTTCCATTTGCCAGCTGATCCTAGCTGATTATGGGTGATGATAGCGCTAGGCCTGCGTGGAAGTGAGCTAGCTATTGCGTATTGGTATACCATACCAGCAGTTTGTACGTTCATTTTATGAATGGACTTGTTCAGACCATTGCACCACAAAAATGTTACTACAGTCGTACAGCTGGGCAGCAGAACAAGTGTTTGTGCACGTACAGCTTTACCGACGAGTCAGGTCGTCACGGAACCGGAACGCGCTAACGAAATCATTAGGTCCCGGTGGCGGTGCGCGAGATTGATTGGCCGGTGGCAGATCAGGTGAGGCCCCTCCTGTATGTGTGTGTTGACATGTAGGAGTGCTTGATCATGGCCGGCCGGTGTCCTTTTCTATTTCTGATTGGACGCCACATGACATGCTGGGAGGCGTCTTCCAAAAAAAATTATATTAGAACTCTTATTAAATGATGATGAAGGTCCTAGGAGCATGCAGTTAACCACAAACGACCTCCACATGGGGCAGCGAACGTTGATGTTTAGTCTTCAGAGTTTCAGATTGTCTAGGAGACTAGCACGGTGTCCGATCGAGCTGAAATGGCCACAGATGGAGTAGTACGGAGGAGCACAGCCCGGTCCAGTGCTGCGGAAACTGACAGACAGGCCGATCCGATGCGGCCATGCCGAAGCGTGGGCTGGGCTAAGCGGCTTCCTTAAATTGGGCCTGTTTGATTGGGCTGATATGGACGGTATATTGATCTATATACCGGCTTATCTTTAGCTGTCCATGTGACAATTTGCGTGTCGGCAAGGGCTGGGACAGTGAGACACCGTACACCGAGAGCTGTAGGCTGATTCGCGGCGAGCACGTCTGGGCCTCCCCCGCCGGGAACAGAATTCGCTGCTGTCTCCAGTTCTCCAAGACGTACGGCTTCATGTTCTGACTTCCAACCTAGCGGTGAGAGGGAAAAGGCGGGGTCGTGGCGGGTTTACTGTGCGAAAACCGTGGTCGAATGGACGCGATGGCCAATTTTAAATAATTTTGAGAGCTAAGGGACTGCGCGTGTCTGGTTTCGAGTTAGAGTGCAGCCATAGTTGGAGGGCCAAAATAGACTTTTTCCTTTTAAAAATAGTAGATGGCGAAATTTGAACTTTGTTTGAGTACCAACGTTGTAGCTTGTTCTGTGTAGATGCTTGTGGAGTATTTACTTGCTATCATAGTTGTTATAGGGAAAACTCAAACAGCGTATGTGGCTAATCCACACCTTTAAAGATTAAAGTATCAAGGGTGGTTTATGTGGTTTTTATTGCAACATGCCATGTGCATTGCATCGTTCACGTGTATTGAAAGTTATATCGTTGACCTATGGTCATGACCGTACCGGTACAACATGGGATACAGCTCCACAACTTGTTGGGTGTGCATGCATGAATCATTTTGCACTGCATTCATATGCATTCACGGTGAATATTGAAGTGATATGCCCCTTGTTATTATGAAGCTCTATCATATGACAATGTTCTAAATTGGAAGTCGCTCATTTTATATTGATATTATATCTTGTTTGTTGTATAAGTGGAACTCTAGGTTAAATCCTTGTTTAACTTAACTTGTGATTTAAATAGCTTGTCAAACATTTTGCTTGGTGAGATGTTTCATCTCATCCTTGCTTTACTCAACCCAGGTACTTGATGCTTACTTGGAAGGGAAGGAGATTAGTTGCACGTGTCACACTTCTTCATTTAGAGACTTCATGTTTAAAAGCTTAATAATTTACTTTTGTTTATTAGACTTAAGAATAAATGTCCAAAATGCAGTTATTAAACTTACTCTTGTTAGAGTAACACATACTTTTGTTAGGTTGTTCTTTCGTTCTAGTTTGGTGCTTATTTGGTTATTTATATATCTTCATCTTGTGTTGTTTATAAATGCAAAGGAGGTGCTGCCAAAATCTTTATTTCTTATGTGAGATTGATGTTTTGGGAAGTTTAGTAGTATCCCGTGGTGTTTGTGGATTTCGGGGTGTTAAAAAATATTAAGATAAAGCTACATCATTAACTACATATAAAGCCATCGCCAAACACAACATCATTCTAGTTGAGGCATCATTTAGATTTTAAAGTAGGCAATTTCACAATTTGTATTCAAATTGAAAATTTGAACCGTATAATATGGACCTTTTTATCCCCAACCGATATGACCTTTTTATCCCCAACTGATAGTATGACTGTAGGCAACTTCAATGCATACCGTGGCATTGCTATGCAAGTTAATGAAAGCTGAACTTACCAGCCATACCGTTTCAGCGAAATAACAGTGTTTTTCTTTCATAATAAATCAGCATCAGCCGTTTTCCCAGCGAACAGAGCTGTTGTCTTGACTATGATACTGATTCAGATTTTGTCGCCTCCGAATCACATACACTAATCATTTGGCTGCTCAACGTTTCAATAATCCGTGCTTAAACTTACTACACGCGAATTCTCAGTATCAGACGGAACGTTGACCACCACCACTGTCAGAGAGAAACATTCCCCAAATGATCGTGTTAAAGTCTTCTATTGACCGCTCACTTCGCTGAAAAAACAAACCGAAACACTATTCCAGCTAAATTGCTGACCGAAAAAACAAACTGAAAAAGCTTTACGGTATGCTACTACAGTACGACCAACCGAGTACCGACACACTGACAACCAAATGCCATCCCGGGTGCTTCCACTATTTCTGATGTAGTTATGTTTGACCACACTCCATATATACAGTATAAATTCTCCTACGATCCGTTCACAGCTTCGCCACGACCTGAGCTTCCTCTGTAGTTCAGCAAGCCTTCGTCTTGCTCACGGTTGCTTCTGGCGCGCGGTTGCACTTGCAGCTGCAGTGTTTGGCAGCAATGGAGCCCAAGTTGTTAGGATTGATCTCCCACCAGTTAGGCCCAACGGCCTAACTGGGCCTTGTCCTCGCGCCCTGATCGGGGGCGCCCAACCCTACATGGTTGGTGGGCCCCCGTCGCATAGCGCTATAAAGGAAAGGTGGGGGCCGGGGCTCGTAGTACGAGGTTCACCGCACCGCCAGTCACCCCACCGACATCCTATCCCTAGACCCGATCGGAAGAAGGGGCGCTGCCAGCGACGGGAAGCACCACCGACGCTGGCAACGCCACCGAGACGCACACGCCGTCGCCGAGGACGCCACAGCGCCGACTCCCTCTCCACCGAACGTCGCTATCGGCGCGCAGGTGGCGTCCGTCAATGAAACCTCGGCCGGAGCTTCAACAACTACGGCATTTGATGGTTTGTAACCTATCACCCCTCTCTCTCTCTCTCTCTGTAAAACCCAAACGCCTATTCTACTACCAAGACCTCCCGATCTGATGAACATGACTAAGAACAAACCTAACAATGGTACCGGAGCCGAGGTTCGATAAGAAATCAGATCGGGGAAGTGAATCCGACTGATCTGATGCGGATCGGGAAAGAAAATAGAAAACCGAACCCTAAGACCTAACCCTAATTCCCCAAATCAAATCTGAAGAAGGGATTGAAGAAGGGAAAAGGGGAGGGTCGGATTCTGAGAACCCTAGATGCAAATCCAAAAGAAAGAACAAGGGTCGAACCCTAACCCTAATCCCATTGTTTTCCATTCGGATGAACGAAAAGAAAGAAATAAAAGGCAAAGAAAATGAATCGGCAAGAACAGACCCTAAACCTAACCCTAGTTTTTCCCCATTCGGATAAACCCGAAAAGAACAACTCAAAGAAAGAAAGGGGAAAGAAGGGGTAGGGTTAGGGTTCATTTGATGAACCTTCACCGGCGCGGAAGAAGAAGAGCCGAACCGGCTTTTTCGCCGGCGCTGGAGAAGAAGCTGAGCCGGGGGCGCTGGTTCGTCGGGCTCGGCCATGGAAGCGCCGCGGCCAGGCTGCTCGACGGCGGCGTGCTCACCCGTTGGGGAGCACGCGCGCCGGCGAGGGGGCCGGCGACGGCGCCAAGGCTCACCATGGCTGCCCGCTCTGCCTTCCTCGCTCACGGCTACTCGATGGCTGCGGTCATCACTGCGGCTGAGAAAGAGCGAAGAGTGAGAAAGGGGAGAAGAATGTGCTAGGGTTTCCAAGGCGTCGGCCGCGGCGACGCTTTTGATCCGCGCGAAACGGCCGCTTGGCCGTTGGATCGAGACGAACGGTCGAGATTCGCTGGGCCAACTCGCCGGCCTAGGCAGGAGCGAGCGCGCGCGGCGCTTTGCCGGCCCAGGCCCAGGTTGCGGCCTAGGTGTGGCCTGTGCGCGCGAGGCAAGCCGGGCCGAGCCAGTTTCAGCGCGTCTTGGGCCGCGCTGGGCTGAAAATGAAAAGAAGAAGAAGAAAATTTTTCTTATTATTTTCCAGAAGTAATTTTAAATGCATATTTTGATGAATTTGAATGATTTTGATACAATTTTCTGTGCAAATTTTATCCAACGATATTTTGCTCAGAAAATAGTGAATTTTTTAGTGCTTCTAGAAAATAATAATATGAAAAGATTATTAATGTTTCCGCTGTGCATGATAATTATTGTTCCCTTTGATTAAATTTGAACCAACGGGATAATTTAATTTTAAGAGAAATGAATTTCTAATAATTTTGATGCGATTATGATATTGTTATTTTCTGACCAACGTTGTTAATAATAATATTATAATTTTTGATCCATTAGAAATTGTGCATTAATTTTACTTCTGCCCAACGGTGATGTAAAATGTTTACATGGATGAATTATAAGTTTTAATTTGACCAACATTGAGTTAAAGCATAGAATTTTATATATAAATGTTTTTTACTTACTCTGGTGTGATTTTAGGAGGCAAATGCATTGTGAACATTGCCAACATCTCGATACTCAACGGAACAAATCACCATGTGTGGCGGGAGAAGTATGAATTGGAACTTGCGTTGGGAGAGGTCGATTTTGCCATCACCTCACCGTGTCCTACTGAGCCAGAGGACCTGGTGAGAGGTGACAATGAATCCGACGCTGATTTCGCTTCTCGGAAGCGTGATCATGCTGAAATAAGAATGAAATATGACCTTAAACATAGGCAATGGACTCTCTCCAACCACAAATGCCTGTTGGTAGCCAAAGCCACCATAGAAGAACAGATAAGGGGCTCAATCCCTAAATGTGCTACTGCCAAAGAATATCTTGAGAAAATCAAGAGTCAGTTTACTGGGTCTACCAAGGCCACAGCAAGTTTACTGATTAAGAAGCTTGTGAATGAGAAATTCACTGGTGGTAGCATAAGAGAGCACATTTTGAAGATGAACACTACGGCATCTAAGCTAAAAGAAATGAATTTGAAGGAGAAGGATTTCCTAATTCATTTGATTTTTGCTTCTTTGCCAAAAGAATATGACACCTTCATTGTGAACTATAATATGCAGCCTGAAAGATGGGGGATAGAAAGACTCATCTCAATGTGTGCTTAAGAAAAGGAGAGGATAAAGTCCTCACAAGGTGAATCTGCTCATTTTGTGAAGGACAACAAAAAAAAGAACTTTAATGGCAAGAATTCTAAACCACAAGGGAAACCTAAGTGGGATAAGACCTCTTCCTTCAGTTTACAGGGAAAGAAACCTCAGGATTCTGAGAATCAGCAGTATGGTGGAGCTGAAAAAGATCAGTGCAAGCACTGCTTCAAGAAGGGACACTACAAGAGGGATTGTCCAGACTTCCTGAAATCTCTGCTAAAGAAAGGTGATGAATTTATTACATTTGTAGATAAATCTCTGTATTTATGTTATGATAAATCCACTTGGTGGGTTGATTTAGGAGTAACTACTCATGTTGCAAATTCTTTACAGGGGTTAAGTGGGACGAGAACCTTGCAAAGAGGAGAAAGAACGATTAAAGTTGCAAATGGACTGCAAGCCAATGTTGAAGCCATTGGAGTTTTTTCTTTAGAATTGAATAATGGTTTTGTGCTTAGACTTAAAGAAGTACTTTATGTTCCCTCTTTGCGTAGAAATTTGATAAGTGTTTCGAAACTTGATGATGATGGAATTGATTGCCATTTTGGTGATGGCAAGTGTAAGATACTGGTTAATAATAAATGTGTTGGTCTTACCTTTCGACAAGACAAGCTTTATTTATTATCTCTTGCTGAGAATGCGAACAATGTATGTGATGAGAATATGAATGATTCCCCATCTATGGATGTAACTAAGAAGCGGAAGAGAATTGATACTGTCTCTTCGAAATTATGGCATTGTCGCTTGGGCCATATTTCGAGGGGGAGAATGGAACGATTGGTTAAGGAATCAATTCTCCCGCACTTAGAATTTTTAGATTTAGAGCAATGTATTGATTGCATCAAAGGAAAGTATGTCAAGAAAATTAAGAAAGATACCAAACAAAGCACATGAATTTAGGAATAATCCACACAGATATATATGGTCCTTTTCCTGTGAAAAGTGTGGATGGTTATGATTCGTTTATAATATTCATAGACGACTACTCTCGTTACGGCAATATTTATCCAATTAAAGAAAGATCAGAAGCATTGGATAAATTCAAAATATTTAAAGCTGAAGTTAAAAATCAGCACAATAAGAAAATCAAGATAGTACGATCAGACCGAGGTGGAGAGTACTATGGGCGACATACCCCATATGGCCAAATTCCTAGACCATTCGCAAGGTTCCTACAGAAAAATGGCATAGTTGCTCAGTACTCCACACCGGGGGAGCCTCAGCAGAATGGAGTGGCTGAAAGACGTAATCGTACCTTAATGAATATGGTAAGAAGCATGATGAGTTACTCCACATTATCGATTAGTTTATGGATGGAGGCACTGAAAACCGCCATTCACATACTTAATCGAGTACCAAGTAAATCAGTGCCTAAAACACCGTATGAATTATGGACAGGAAGAGAACACTCACTCAACCATTTGCGTGTGTGGGGCTGTCCAGCTGAGGCAAAAGTGTTTAACCCAAACATAGGAAAGTTAGACTCCAAGACATTCAGCTACCATTTTATTGGCTATCCAGAAAGATCGAAAGGATATCGCTTCTATTGTCCTGACAGACATACGAAGATTATAGAAATAAGATACGCTGTGTTCTTGGAGGATAACATGATCAGGGGGAGCATGGTAGCACGAGAAATCAGCCTACAGGAGAAGCGGGTACATGTACCCACTTCGATGGTTGAAGAACCATTCTTCACGCTACCTGCTGCTGTTGCACCGACAGTGCAGGACACTGTAGTGCCAACACCTGTTGCAAGTTCTCTCGTGGCGACAATGAATGAACATGAGAAACCTGTCCTTGAGGAACCTATAGAACCAAATGTTGCACATGAGGAAGAACAACAACAGCCAAATGTGGAACAAGTGGCGGAGGCACCTAGAAGGTCTCAAAGAATAAGAAGATTAGCTATTACTGATGACTATGAAGTTTATAAAATAGAAGAATGTCAGATGGGGGATGATTTCACCTTATTTGAAGAAGCCATGAGAAGCGGCCACTCATTAAAGTGGCTTAAGGCCATGGAAGATGAATTAAAATCAATGAGTAACAATAAAGTTTGGGACTTAGAAATTATTCCTAAAGGAACCAAAACAGTAGGCTGTAAATGGATCTACAAAATAAAATATGACTCCCAAAGGAATATAGAAAGATTTAAAGCGCGACTTGTGGCGAAAGGCTTCACGCAAAGAGAATGGATTGATTATAATGAGACGTTTTCTCCAGTCTCATATAAAGATTCCTTTAAAATTATAATGGCACTTGTAGCCCACTATGATTTGGAGTTATATCAAATGGATGTAAAGATGTTTTCCTAAATGGGGATTTGGAAGAAAATGTTTATATGGCACAACCGAAAGGTTTTGTCGTAAAAGGAAAGAAAAATATGAGATGCCGCCTGAAGAAATCAATCTATGGATTGAAGTAAGCTTCAAGACAGTGGTATTTGAAGTTTGATAGAACGATAAAAGGTTTTGGGTTTGAAGAAAATGTCGAGGACAATTGCGTTTATGCAAAGTTCAGGAATGGAAAGTACATATTCCTAATTTTGTATGTGGATGATATCTTGCTTGCTAGTAGTGATATCAATCTACTAATGGAAACGAAGAAATTCTTATCCTCAAACTTTGATATGAAAGATCTCGGTGAGGCCTCGTTCGTTTTGGGAATAGAGATTTATCGAGACAGGAGAAAAGGGGTTCTAGGATTATCACAAAAGGCATACATAGAAAAGGTCCTGAAGAAATTTAGTATGCATACGTGCAGTCCTTCACCTGCTCTTATAGTCAAGGGCGATAGATTTAGGGAACATCAGTGTCCCAAGAACCAATATGAAATTGACCGAATGAAAGCGATATCGTATGCTTCAGCTGTTGGAAGTTTACAATATGCTCAAGTGTGTACACGCCCTGACTTAGCTTTTGTTACCGGATTACTTGGCAGATATCAAAAGAATCCAGGAATTGAACATTGGAAATTAGTGAAGAAAGTCCTATGTTATTTGCAGGGTACGAAAGGCCTCATGCTTACGTATAGAAGATCTGATTCCCTGCAGATAGAGGGGTATTCAGATTCTGATTATGTGGGAGACGAAAAAAAATCCACGTCAGGATATGTATTTACTCTCACAGGAGGGGCTATATCGTGGAAAAGCTCCAAATAAACCGTAACTACATCCTCGACAATGTATGCCGAGTTTGTAGCATGCTATGAGGCAACGGGGCAGGTGAATTGGCTGAAGAAATTCATACCCGGATTGAAAGTGATTGATGATATAAATGAACCACTGAGGTTGTATTATGATAACAATCCAGCGGTACAGTACGCTCACAACAATAGGTCAAGTGGTGCTGCCAAACACATTGACATAAAGTACTATGTTGTGAAAGATAAAGTTCGGGATCATATAATAAATCTTGAGCATATAAGTACAGAGAAAATGCTCGCGAATCCGCTCACAAAGGGCTTACCACCCAACGTGTTCAGAGAACACGTAGCCGGCATGGGTTTAAGGGAAAGCCTATGATTCCCGAACATACGAATGGTCCAAAGAAAGTTTACATTTCAAAACGGAGAAGTGTATTGTGGATGTTAGTCTAACGGCACTAATTGCTGTGACGATGGGACAGTTCTATGCACTAATCTGTGATGAAATAGGATGGAAGCAAGAAAAATATGAATTGAAAGTTTTGAGTATGAAATTAAAGAACGAAGAATAGATGAGAGATCAAGGGGGAGAATGTTAGGATTGATCTTCCACCAGTTAGGCCCAACGGCCTAACTGGGCCTTGTCCTCGCGCCCTGATCGAGGGCGCCCAACCCTACATGGTTGGTGGGCCTCCGTCGCACAGCGCTATAAATGAAAGGTGGGGGCCGGAGCTCGCAATACGGGGTTCACCGTGCCGCCAGTCACCCCACCGACATCCTATCCCTAGACCCGATCGGAAGAAGGGGCGCTGCCAGCAACGGGAAGCACCACCGACGCCGGCAACGCCACCGAGACGCACACGCCGCCGCCGAGGACGCCACAGCGCCAACTCCCTCTCCACCGAACGTCGCTGCCGGCGCGCAGATAGCGTCCATCAACGAAACCCCGGCCGGAGCTTCAACAACTATGGCATTCGATGGTTTGCAACCTATCACCTCTCTCTATGTGAAACCCGAACACCTATTCTACTACCAAGACCTCCTGATCTGATGAACATGACTAAGAACAAACCTAGCCGACCTTGCCATCGCGATGCTGTGCCTGGCGCTGCCCCGGGCCGCACTGTCCCAGCGGGCACCACCCGTAGTCGAAACGCCGGCGCCGCACCACGTCAACCTCACCGAGCTGCTCGCCCTCGTGGGGCCATACGGGACGTTCCTGGACTACCTCACCCGGACCGACGTGATCCGGACGTCCCAGAGCCAGGCCAACGCCACCACCGACCACGACCAGCAGGCGGCGTCACCGTGTTCGCGCCGCAGGACTCGGCGTTCGCGGCCGTGGACGGGGCCGCCCTGTCCAACCTCACCGCGGACCAGCTCCGGACGCTAATGCTGTGCCACGGCGTGCCCCGGTACCTCCCGCTCTCCTCCTTCGCGGCGCTGGCGGCGTCGGGACCCGTACCCACGTTCGCGCCGGGGTGCGCGCTGAACGTCACCGACGCCGCCTGGAGGATCCGCGTCGCGTCGGGCTGGACCCGGGCGGCCAGGCTCGTCAGCAGCGTGCACTCCACGCCGCCGGTCGCGGTGTACGCGCTCGACAGGGTGCTTCTGCCGGAGCAGGTGTTCCCGACCGAGCCCGCCGTGGCGCCCGTGCCCGCGCCCGCGCGCGGGGGTGATGCAACCGACGCCGTGCCGGCCGCCACCGACCGTGGAGCCAGCAAGAGTTCGTCGTGCCGGCTCGGTGCAGGTCGCCTTCTCGTTGGATACTTGGCCTTCTTCATGTCTTTCGGGTTTCTGATGATGTAGACGCCGAATTCATGCATTTGCGTCGTTAGTGTTTTTGTGAGGAGTGAGCTCTGTTGCACCTTTTATGTATCGCATTGCAAACGTGTCGATTCGTTTGTACCGTGACAGAGGCCAGAGCTGCATTTCTCAGCTCTCAAGGGGGCACTTTGGATCGTCTGCCAGTTGACACAGTCCTGCGTCCTCTGAGCCACTGGAAAAATAGGAAACGAGAGCTCACAGCTCGCACAAAGATCGCATCTCAGCGTCTCTCCCCCGCCCTCCTGTGTCTGTGTGCAGTCGCAAATAGCCGGCAGTTCATCGTGAACTCGCCTCCTCCGGTCCTGCCTACGCACTGCAATCTTCTTCCACGCTTGCATTGCAACATGAAGTGCGCCGTCGCGTTGCTCGCGGCCGTGATGTCCGTGTCTGCGCTGCACGCCGGCGCGCATCGGCCGCTCGTCAAGCCGTCGCGCGCAACGACGCTGCAGATGACCGACACATTGCCATTGCCGCCTACGCCACAGGCCAAGCGCACCGCCAACCTCACCGCGATCCTGACCCTGGACGGGCCCTTCCGCACCTTCCTCGGCTACCTGCAGCAGACCAACCTCGTGGAAGTGTTCCAGAGCCAGGCGTACCTGACGGACCAGGGCATCACCATCTTCGTCCCCGTCGACAGGGCCTTCGCCGCCGTCAAGCCGCCGGTAACGTCGTCAAGAACCAAACCATCGCAGAGTACTTGTATAGTACGGAGCAAGGGTGTCTGACATCAGGATCGATCCATCGATTTGCGTGTCTGACATGCAGAGGCTGTCGGATCTCTCCGTGCAGCAGCTCAAGAACCTGATGATGTACCACTCGCTGCCCAAGCACTACGAGCTCGCGGACTTCGAGCGGCTGAGCCAGACCAGGCCGGTGACAACGCTCGCCGGCGGGCTGTACACGGTGAACGTGACGTACGACGCTGGCACCGTCCACGTGCACTCCACGTGGGCCGACGCCAAGATCGTCAGCAGCGTGTCCGTGGACGCGCCTATGGCGATATACGAGCTCGACCGGGTGCTGCTCCCGGACACGCTCTTCCACACCCAGCCGCCAGTCGCGGACGTACCGGCCGCGCCAGCTCCGAGCAAAGAGGACTCCGGTGAGCCCTTGACGGAGCCGGATCCGGTTGTAGCGGCGCAGTACGGCTCACCGGGAGTGGCGGACGCCCCAGTCTCGGCGTGCGGAGACGACGACGGTCGGTTCGCGTGCTATGCGGCCGCCGCGGCTGTCGGCGCAGTAATGGCGCTGGTCGCATTGTGAATAACTGTGATAGAGGTGCTTTTTGTGCTTTAGTGCGAGAGTAGAATGTGTGTCACCAGTGTAGAGTTGTTACGTGTGGTTGTCACGGCAGGTGTTGTCTCGTAACTGGTCTGGTCTAGTGCCACGTAATTTACGACGATCAATACACTACGGCCACGTTCGCTTGTGTTACCATCCGTACTTTTTAGCTTGTTTTTTTAGTCGAAATAATATTTTTCTCTCACGACAAATTAGCCAGAACAGTGTTTCGCTCGTTTTTTCAGCGAAGCGAACGTGGCTTATATGTACTGTAGCGACATTGTAGCAGGAGCCGGTTCGTAAATCGAGGAAAAAAATGAACCAGAAAGAGGTGGGAAGAGGAGGAGCCGGTAAAACCACGATTTCAAACTTCTCCGGCTTTGTGCTACAGTGCTGGAAAGAGGTGGGAAGAGGAGGAGCCGGTGAAGCCACGATTTCAAACTTCTCATGCTTCGTGCTACAGTGCGTAAACAGTGCCGGAGCCGGAGCCCCACAGGAACTGCGCCAAACGGGCTCTGAATGTAGCTTCCTCACCAGCATTCTTGGAAGAGTTGACCGCAGAACAAAGCTCGTTTTCTGCTTTCTGGACGAGTCCAGTCTCCAGCCATCACTGAACGCCACTTTTGGTTCTCTTTTAGAAAATCTTACGTTTGTGAAGACATTTGCATCTGGGACAATTGTCCCCAAGCACTACATATGGCCCGTGTCATATGATAACTATCTCGAAGAATGCAGTTCAGTCGTCACTGATGGTCATGATGCAGGGATGGAAACCTATGCTGCTGGTTTTGGCAATGATTTAACGCTCAATTACAACTATAGCTATGATCCGCTGGCAGAATATTTCTCGTTTTTTTTTTGAAAGAACAGGAGGGGCCTGTGCCCCTGCTGGCAGAATATTTCTCGTTTGTTGATAATGACATCTTTTCAGTTGATGGTGTATTGACCGATTTCCCCGTCACAGCTTCAGAGGCTATCGGTAATTAAGCACTTATATTCTTCTGTGTGCCTTTTTCTTTAGGCCATGCATGATCAACTGTTCGTAATGTTTATCTGATCTATATTGGCATGGAGTTTAGCTTCTTAATTATCCATCCTTTTTCTTTTATGTGCAGGATGTTTTACCAATTTAAACAAGAGCAACGCTGATCATGGTATATGTAGCACCTTTAATTTGTTTCTATTATCTAATGGTTTAGTATGTTTATTTGTTGCTGACCGCCCCTTCTGACATTTGAGCCGCAGGAAAGCCCTTCATTATTTCCCACAATGGTGCTAGTGGGACTGGGGACTACCCTGGGTGCACGGGTCTAGCTTATCAAAAAGCAGTTGATGACGGAGCAGATGTCATTGACTGCCCTGTTCAGCTGACCAAAGATGGAATACCGATTTGCATGGATTCCAGTAACCTACTAGATGTATGTTGCGTTCCACTTCCAACTCCAAGACAGCAGTGGCAAGTGTGCCAGGGTTCTTCACCTACAACTTTACCTCGCATGACATCGTCGCTAACCTGCAACGTAAGTTGTTCCAGGCCTTTTTTTTTTTTTTTTTTTAAGATTGAGGTTAGGAATCAGTATTTGGTACTGTAGCACTTCCGTTTGTATTTGACAATTATTGTTCAATCATGACCTAATTAGGCTCAAAAGATTCGTCTCGTAATTTATAATCAAACTGTGTAATTAGTTATTTTTTTATCTACATTTAATACTTCATGCATGTGTCCAAAGATTTAATATAATAGAGAGAGAGTGAAAAAACTTACAATCTAAATAAGGCCCTAGTCAAATTTCGAGAAGTTAATAGATCTGTAAAGTCACCAGCTCTCTGCTTTTCTTCATTAATTAATGGGTCTTGCCGCGGTACTCTCAAATAACTGTTGTCCGTCCATCTTAATGATTTTTATCACATACGTATTACCTCTTAGGTGGTAATTAGAAAAAAAAATTATTTAGCTTGGAAAATAGAAACACTTACACTATCATATTAGATATGATTTGCATGCATAAGTTAAATTTGAAAGGATCACATGTACTACATGACGTGTTAAAATAAGAATATATTTTCGTTGTCACGGCAAACATTTAATGTTTTTATTATAAGTATGTAATATTTATTCATGAGGTGGATCGCACGCATAGTGACACAGGCATGTATGTAACACGATGATGGATGTAACATTTTTCACGTGACATCACTGTTGATTAGGTGTGTAACTTGTTATGTGATTTCACAACGTGTATATCGGATGTAACATACTTTTTTTTTGAACCTAACATATTTAGGGCCTGCTTGGTTGGGTTCGAAAACTTGCCCAACCAAAATTATAACACACTCTTTAACTCGCTCACTTATAGTAGAAATACAACGTATAAATATCTCTCTCATATAGTCAACAGCGATATACAAATATAATCCATATACAACCATATTAGCTTAATTAGTATGTGTCTAAATTATGATTATATTAAAATAAATTCAATTCTAAGGATCAATCAGCGCCTAAAAGAAAAGTTAAGCATTAGGCTCGAATCAAGTCAGATTTTCCCATACCTCTGACAAGTTCTTGTCCAACAACACTCACGGGCCGGGATGGACTAGGCCAGATTGGCTCCGGTCAACGTATGGAGCAGGCCGGCCAAACAACACGGCATGCCACATGGCAACTATTTGGGGTCGTCTGCCCCGGTGGTGGAAGGGCACACCAACTCGGAGGTGATGGAGGCCGTGGCTTGCCAAGAAGGTCTCGCATTGGCCAGCGATCTTGGCTTGCACTCTTTTAGGATAGCAAGCGACTGTGCCAATATGGCGAGGAGTCTACTGGGCGAGAGGGGTTCGACGGATACGGACCAATTGTTCGGAAGATCAACATCAGAAGAAGGAGCTTTATTAGAGCGGAGTTTGTTCATGAAGGACGAAAGTCAAATGTCGATGCTCACTTATTAGCCAGAAGCTCTCTAAATTTATCGATAGATAGACATGTTTTATTTTTAGAGCCTCCGGACGGAGTATGTGATTCTTATGTTATAGAATAAATAAAGTCAGAGCTCACTTAGAAAAATCACGCATGACCGAACAAAGACCCAGGAGCAGGAAGCGCCGAAACGGCTCCCTGGCCTTTGGCCTTTGCTGCGACGGTTTTGCATGCTACTCCGTCCCCGGGGAGTACGCTACGGCTGCAGATATCCCCGGTGGCCCCCGCGGAGATCACTCGCAGTCGCAGTGTCCGCCGCTGCTGCCTGGCGGTGGCAGGGCATGGACCAGTTGCGGCGCCGGGCACGTTCACTTGCGACCGCGGTGCAGTGCTGCTGCCAGATTGGTCAGTCAGTGTCCCCCTCTCTCTCCTCCCCACCCACCCTTCCTGGGTCGCGCGTCGCGTCGCGCCCGCCTCGCCTCGGCATCGGCTTGTGAGATTCTTCTCACTGACTGGACGGACGGATTGGATGCCGTCGTGCCAAAACGCATGATGCCGCATCGCATAGGCAGAGGTTGCGTTGCGTCTGGAGCATATCTTCAGTGGTACAGCCATGGCCGGCTACTTCTAGCCTTTTGCAGTCTTGCTCGGCCAGTCGGCCACCCACAGCGGTGTTTGTGTACGACAGTACGAGTGGTGGTCTTTTACCCGGCCAAATTTTTTTACAGCTTCCTTCCCCCCGCAACAGCCAACGGCGCAGTGGAGACTGGAGTACTGGAGTGCAGCCTCCTCCCATGTTTTGGAGCAGAGCAGAGCAAGATTCGTGTGTACTCGTACGTGCGATACGGGCGCGTGGTTGGAGAGAGTCGTTGGTCCGGTGTTAAAGAGGCTACGTGCGTACCAGCTGCATTTGGAGCATGCAGTTTCAATGCAACTTGGGGTGGGAGTGGGACGCATCTCAGACGCTCGCTCGCATTCAATGGGCCAGGACAGGCCGCCACTCATCCAATGCAATCCAATCCAGCTGACGCCCGCTTGCTATGCTTTGCTTGCGGCTCTCGCAACCGCTACAACTCAAGTACTGCAGCTGCAGCTGGCTGAACTGAATGAATAGCGTTCGATTCGATCGCTTTCAAATTTTGAAAAGGGCGTGCTTGAATTCTCGGCGAGAGTTTCCACCGTGCTCTTATTGCGCTGAAGAAAACCACTGGTGGTTGTTTTTTTTATGCATGGCTCCGGTAGAATGGAAGAAAAGATGAACAGATCTTTCGGCCTGCAACCTCGAAAGGCTGCCGCCGCCTGAACAGAGCTGCAGGCTCAGGCGCCAGGCATGCATGGTGTATGGCACGAGTCGAGATCTACCGACGCAGTGCTGGGCTGCAGGCAGACGATCGACCGACGCACGTACGGGGCAGGAGCCTCTCGTGCCATGTTGGCTGCGCTGAAAAGCGAGTACTATTTGTTGATATATTGCGAGAGAAAAAAAATTATTCATTCACTAAGGCCCCATTTAGTTCCACCCAAAAGCCAAAATTTTTTGCATAGTAACCGTCACATCGAATCTTGCGGCACATGCATGCAGTACTAAATGTAGACGAACAAAAAAAACTAATTACACAGTTAGTCGAGAAATCGTGAGACGAATCTTTTAAGCCTAAATAGTCCATAATTGGACAATTTTTGCCAAATACAAACGAAAGTGCTACAGTAGTCAAAAGCCAAAAATTTTCGAAACTAACCACGCCCTAAAATAGCACGGTCTACAGGACCAACGAACATGTCTTATTTATGGTGAGCATGACGTACTCGTACTCTTACATCAACCCCGGCCTGTACTCGTCGGGGGGCAAGCCTATCGATTCATGTCTGCATCGCGTCGCCGTCGCATACAAAAAAGATGGAGAGAGGCACGGCCAGGAGGTAGTACCACCCTCTCCAATCTCCATCCTGTGATGTTTTCCTCTCTCATCGATGTCCAATGCTTAATATATATCGAGTAATGTTTCGGATTAACGATAAACAACCTTAACCTAATCTTTTTTACGGGCATGGATTCACCGTCATCGTACATCAGGAGTGACGTACGGTAGTGATGTACATGCATTATTAATTGCGTATACGCCAACGTTTAACTCTGTACCGTATCCAACGCCTCACGTCCGATCCTCACGCTCGAGCTTCATGTCGTGCTCTCCCAGCCCTTGTTAGGTTCAACCTCGCAAATGCGTGTGTTCCACTGTGGAATGAGGCTGAACGAAAAACTCGAAGCTCGTAAGCTTGCTCGACTTGTGGCCAGTTTGGTTCGGCTCGTAACAATTTTCTAACAAGCCAAGCTTAGCTTTTAGGTCGTTAGTTATAACGAGCTAGCTTGTCAGGCTGCTCACGAGGCAAAGGAGCTAGAATATCTAGTATCATACCAAGAAAAATTGACCCACCACGACAATATGTTTGTCACTCACGTAATTAATGCTTCCAAAGCCTAAGGGCGTGTTTGCGACCCTGTACCTAGCCGGCCTGGCCGGCCCAACTGGCCCAGGCCTGGGCAGGCCTGCCCCAAGTGGTGCAACAGCTCTTGTTTGCGCCTGTGTACCTAGTGAGCCCGGCTCAGGCGAGGCTGTGTTTGTCATCGAAGAGGCAGCCGGGCTGAGAGGCTAACCGCCACCAACTGCCACACCGAGATAGTGTTTGTCATTTGGCTGTGGTCGGCCAGGCCCATAACAACAAACAGAAATGGACATGAATGAAAGGAGAATGAGGTTGCTCTTTCATAACCGTTACAACAACAAATCAAAGTTTCAGCATGAAATAGTTGGCCTCAGACATGCTAATTTAACAATTCATGGCATTACTGGCTACATGGGATAATCAAAGTCAGTAAAGAAGAACAGCAGCATCCGCTAGTCAAGTTTTGAAGCCAACAAACGAAAAAATTCACAGAAACAGATAAGAGGCAGCAAAATGATATGTAGCCAGCTAATGCATCGATCCATTGTGTCATCATTGGCCAAAATACAACATTTAACAGTTTGGCAAGCCGAGAAGGGCAACAAGTTAACAGAAAGCATGTAGCCAGCTAATGCAGTCATCCTATTGTGTCATCATCGGCCTAATTAAAACAACAGCTGTGGCACATGAACAGCTTGAGTGACAGACCAACTACAACCATAAACAAGATCAAGATGACAGCATTTTTGCAACAGTCTTGCAGCCCAGGTGAATGAGGATAGATTTCAGAACCTTGAGCTGTCACCAGTTCATGGGATGCTGATACATCCCCATGAGGGGCATGAATTGATAACAGCAAGGGTTCCTGAGGTACCCTTGCATTAAAATCTCTAAGAGCATCATCATAGTTGTTGTACTTCTGATAGATAGCCCCTTCTTCCCTAAGCACTTGCTTAGCACACTCATACCATGTAAAATAAATCCCAGGTTTTTTCCCTTCAAAGACCACATAGCAGGGAGGCATTCTCTGAAACCAACCAAATGTAGAACATGTAAGTGGTCTGAATGACATGCCTCAGTCGACCATTCAGTTTGAATGATGGTGAACATCATCGGCAACTTGATAAAAAAATTAGCCTCAGCTTAGTAGTTTGGTGGTTTTTTTCCTTGTTTAGTCATTGGTGGCTACCAAGAATTGTAAGAACCAAATAAAGAGGCAAATAAACAACAGTTGCACTCACTGCCATATAGACCTTTTGATCAGTTGCACTCACTGCCATCAGCCATCACAAGAGGATGTTGTTGTTGTGGAGTACAACTAAGCATAAGTGTAGAATGGAAGGATAGGCAAATAAAGAAGAAAGCACAATAACAAAACCATCAAAACAAGAATAAGGTAGCCACCTCAAGTTTGTTTTACGCATCATAGGCCTTTAAATCCCACAGTTACCACCAGAGGCATAAACAACAAAAATAGGCAACTGGTTATCAAATAAAAAGTAGCCAACAGAGACTACAAATAAGTTTCTTACAATACCAAGTTCAACCCAACAGCCAAGGGCTCAAATGTTCCCAAATCCTTGCCTATTGTTAGCCACCCTCCTAGGCAAACTACACCATCAAGGTCAGGTGTCAAAAAAACAAGCAGACTGCACAAAAGGTTATGTCGTCAAAAGAAGAGAGAGTGGGTGAGGGGGGGGGGGGGGTGGAGGAACTATACATCTCTACAGTCAACCCCCTCCTGGCCTTCTAGCCCTTCATGTGTAGTGGAACTACACATAGTAGTTTTTGGCCAGGAAGGTCCTAAGCCAAAGGGCCCTGTGGGCATCACTCATGTTCACAAAGCCCCTGCCTTGGGCCTTGTTGTCCAGGAGGAAGGTGTAGGCAACAATAAGTGCCTCCTCACTGAAGCCAGGCATCTCCATCATAGCAAGGTACAGATTGGCATCAACATGGGCAGGTCCAGTCTCCCTAAGAGCATTGGCCACATTGTTCACAGCATCTGACATGTTAGTCAACATGAGCATCTCCTCCTCAGAGAAGTTCCCTCTCTTCCTCTTTGGGCCAGCAGCTGAGGAGGTTGGAAGCAGTTCAGTGGCCTTGCTATCCCCTCCCTGTTCACTAGAAACTATGGTGTGGGTCAACGAAGGACCATCAGCCTTGGCACCAACACTATTAGTCTGGTTCTGCCCTAAGGCTTCACCAGACCCAAGTGCAAACTTGCCTGTGGCCATGGCATTAGCAAAGATAGCCTCCATCTCAGTGTAGAACCTAATAGGCAGTTAAGAAACTCTGCATCTTTAGGATGGTCCTACAGAGTTGGGCAAATGTAGTTTAAGAAAGGCAAATGTAGGTAGTCAAGGCAAAGACGAGATCAAACTGCTACCTTGCAGTGGCCAAGGTAGTGCTCTTGCTCAAGCATGATAGCATGAGCCTGGTCATCCCAAAGAGCACCACTAAGGTCCTTCAACTTGCTCACCTAAAAGCCATCTTCCCTGGCTACAGCATCTGCCAAAACAGATGCTGTAGCCAGGGAAGAGTGTGTGTTAATAGGCCATGGAATATGTAATTAGTGTTGGTGTGCAATTACCTTCTAGCAAACTCAAGCCATCTTCCCTGGCTACAGCATCTGCCAAAACAGTTGCATCATAGGCAGAGCCCTCCTAGCCAGCCAGGACATAAGTGAATTTTAGATCACAATTCACAGCTACCATCACATTTTGGGTGGGATCCTTTTTCCTACACCTAAAAGCTTGTTGCATGCGCCTAGGAACCCTTGCTAGGAAATGAGTGCCATCTATAAAGCCAATGACATCCTAAAAAGCATGGGTCAGTCATTGCAACATGTCTAATGTAACTAATGAACCCAGGGTATACAATTACCTTAAAATATGGATTCCATGTATGGCTTCCAAGAATCTTTGGGTGAGTGGTAGTGCTAGCTGGCTTTATCATTTCATTCCTAAGCTCACCCACAGCATACAACACCTGATGGAAATGCTTGTGGACAGTTTGGATGGACCTCCTAAAGGACTAGTGGATAACCCTAAATCTTTGGTTGTGCCCTACAACATGTAAAAACATGGCAACCTGCTCTTTTACTGACACCCCCTCCCTATCAGTGACAAGACTCCTCTCTCTAAAAGTTCTCACTAACTTAAAAAAGCAACTCTCTTCATCCTAATCATAGAAATACACTCTGAATCAGTGAAATTGTATATCATTCTCAGTGTTCTCTGTCTGTGCTGTTCATTTTCATCCCTAATCAGGGCCAGTGCTATAGGATCAGGCAGTGGGGTTTCAGGTTTAGGGGTTTTCCTTTTCAGCCTAGTGGATACAAAGGTAACCATAACAATAGTCAAGGCAGCTGCCTTCCTACATAGCATGTCATGGCTCAAAGACAGATCCATCTACAAGCATGTAAAAATGTAACATGATTTCAGCTTAATGTACCCTGCTAGGCATCAACATGAATGTGAAATGAATGCATGCCAACAAAAGCACGACTGCATCTTGTACGTGATGCCTTCCAGTACTAAATTTGGACAACATCATCGACCAATGATGGAACAAAAAACTCAGAGCAATAGTAATCAGAAACAGATTAACATCCCTAACAGATCAAGAACAACAAGGTACAAGCAACACTAACAACTGCATCAAACAGTTATGAACAACAAGGTACAATACAAATCTGAAACAGATCAACAACCCTAACAGATCACGATCCCAACAGATCAAGAACAGCAAGGTACCAGTAACCCTAATAGGAGCATGAAGCAGTTATAACAAGTATGAAACCCTAACAGATCATGAACAGCAACGAACAAGAAACCCTAAGAACTTCAAGAAGCACCACGAAAAAGAAGATTGGGGTCGATTTCACCTTGGCTTGGGGTCCAAACAACGGAGAGGAGGTAGATCTGGAAGTAGAGGATGCCGATCGGGAAAAAGACGAAGCAGATGCGGACGGAGAAGAAGAGGAACACCGCTGCCATGGAGTCCCAGCAGCAGCCGGAGCGGGGACGTGACGAAGAACCTCGGCGCCGGTGACCTAACCCACAACCAGCCGGAGGTCACCGCCGCCGCCACGCACCACAACTCACCGCCGGTCTCTCACGAGGGAGGTGGAAGAGCAAGCACCGAGTGGAAGAAGGAGAGAGTGGAGAGTGGGAACTCGTATATAAAGGCCGGCGAAATCGTCGCCATTTCACTTCGCGCGCGGTGGCCAGAGCGGGAGCGGAGAGCGGGGACGCGCGCGAAGACGTTTCCCCTTCCCGCCAGAGCCCACGCGAGCCACCCCACCACCGCCCAAAATCGCCCACGTGCGTCGCAGATGAGCTTGGCTCCGAAGAAACGAGGGTTTCGGTCGTTTCCAGAGAGCCAGGCGGAGAGGTCGAATGTTGCTCTGCGAAGCCAGGCTCGCTTGCGGGCCATCGACCACAAACATGGCAACTTGCAGCCCACGGGTGCAGCCGGGCCTCTAGGCTAGGGTCACAAACGCGCCCTAAGTCACCTCCTCAAGTTGTGTTCCACTCCAGAGATGCACCTGTACGGCAGATTATCTAATATTTGATTATCCATAGACTTGGATTTGCTTGATCTGTAGCCTATTAACTGCAAGGAACCTGATCTGTTGGGCGGAACTTTATACTAACAATACATCATCACTTATCAGTATATACAAATCATGTATATGTATGTTTTCTTTTGCATGGACGATGGATTGATAATCAGTGTGTCAGTGTTTCGGACCGGGGGGTCCTCAACCGACTAGTGAATTTGTTCTACATGCTCCCGATTCCAGATGGTGATGCAAAGAGACACAAGGTTTATACTGGTTCAGGCAATCGGTGCTCTACGTCCAGTCTGAGAGATCGAACTTGTATTCCTTGCACCGAAGGGCTCGTAGTAGGGGGTTACAAGCTAAGGGAGAGAGGGAACTAGTCCCAGGTCTCGGCAGGGTGTCGTGTAGACCGTCTGAGACGTTGCTCTCAAGCGGCTGGAATGTGTGCGTGTGTGTTTTTCTGTCCTCTCCTAAGTGGCCCTAGTCCTCTCCTTTTATAGTTGAAGGGAGGGCAGGGACAGTACATGTATTACTGTGCGGCATCATGTCAATAGGGGCGGCATGTCTGAACCCTGTGGCCTGTTCCTGTGGCGGCATGGCCATCGGAGTAGTCTGTCCTGGGAGTAAAGGGGCGGCGTGGTCGTCACATCAGGTCCTGTGCGTCGTGGGAGCCCAGGGAGTGTCTCGGAGCAGACGTGGCGATGAACGTGCAAGCCACGGTGGACAGATTGTGCGCGAGGCTGAGGCCTGGTCGGTGCCGAGGCTTGTACTGCGGTGGGGGGTCTCGGCAGGCACGAACCCCGAGACTACCGAAGCCCTGGTGTACAGTGCCGAGGCCTCGAGCGGGCGATGGGTCATGGGCACAGTGGTAGGACACAGTGGCTGGTAATCCTCGTCATACCCTATCCCAGGCACTGATCGTGGGCATAGTGTTGGGACACAGTGGCCGGTAACCCCCGTCATACCCTGTCCCAGGCGCTGATCGTGGGCATAGTGTTGGGACACAGTGGCCGGTAATCCCCACCGTGCCCTGTCCTGGTCGGTATGGCGCTGATGCGACTTCGGGTCGCGTCAGCCATTCTGTGACGTTGAGCTGTTGTCCGGCTGAGATTGCGGGAGTGGTTGAAAGTATTAATGAGACGTGACGCGCTGTCGGGAGGGTCGGCCGAGGCGGGGGGCGAGGGACCGTGGACAAGCCAGCCTCGAGCGATACGGAGAATGCTCCTTGCTGAGGCCTCGCGCGAGAGGCCTCGCGCGATACGGAGAACGCGGCCTCATGCGAGATGGAGATTAGGCTCCTTGCCGAGGCCTCGCGCGGAAGGCCTCACGCGATACGGAGAATGCGCCTCCTGCCGAGGCCTTCTGTGGAGAGCCTCGGGCGAGGCGGAGACGGCGTTCCCTGCCGAGGCCTTCCCTGGGGAGCCTTGCCAGGATGCCAAGACCTCCTTCTCGGGGCTCGAGGCGAGGAGGAGGAGGACCCAGTGGGCCTGATCGCGACGGGGAGGGGCCCACGACTTACCTTTTTGCTTTTATTATTTTTTAGATGGGACTTGGGCAAACCATTTGATGTTTTGCTTGGGGTACCCCATTCTAAGGTACCCGACAGTAGCCCCCGAGCCCCTGGGGGAGTGGAGTTACTCCTCCAGGGGCTTTCTTCATTTCCGTGTCTGAACGAGTAGTTCTTATTGCATTTGCCAAGCCCCCAAGCACAAGTTCGGGTTGCGGGGGTCTCGGCGAGGCTGCAGGGAAAAAGGCCTCTAGCCTCTGTGTGGAGCGAGAGGTTCGTCAGGGGTCCCCTGACTTTGGGTATGATCCTCACGCTTCCTTTCGCTCGGAAGGAGGGGTGGAATGTGCCAAGCTACCCTCGATGGGCACGAGCGTGGACACTTCCAGTGAGCTGTTAGCGGGTAGTCCGAGTGGAGGCCCAAGCCCCGTTCGCTGGGGGACGGCTAGTGGTCTAGGGATGCTCTCCAAGAGTACCGGGGGGTTTCTCTAGTGGGTGCCGAGGCCGTTCGCGGGCCTTGGTGGCTCGGTGCCTCCCTACGGTGGGATCCCATTCGGATACTTCCCCGCCGGTCTCGGACACGACTTAGGACGCCCCGAGCGACCATTCGCTCGGGTCTGGGCCATTCGTAGGCTCGCCCCAATGTCGTCCCTGACTCTGTTGCCCTGGGGCAACTATCGAAACCTTTTGGAGGCCCAGCCTTCGAACCCCTGGACCGTAATGGGCTCGGCGCCCTTTTATCGTGTTTGTAGTGAAACTTCTAGTGCGGTTTTGGACTGTTTGTCTTTGCCTTGGGTGTTCTGGCCCTTTCACCTGGTCTTCACGTGTCCTTTTCGTTCGGACGGAGGGTTAGTTTGCCGAGCCCGTTCTGGTCTCGGCGAGGTTGCAGGAAGAGCCCCTAGCCTCTACGTGAGAGGGCCGTCGGGAGTTCTCCTGACTTTTTATACGCCCCTCGCGCATGAGGGTTTGTTTGCCGAGGCCTCTTTGGGCGCGAGCCCAGGTCATGGAGTCTCGGCATATTTGCAGGAGGAGCCCCCTAGCCTCTACATAGGGCGAGAAGGCCATTAGGGGTTCCCCTGACTTTTTATGCGACCCTCACGCTTCCTTTTCGCTCGGAAGGAGGGGTGGAATGTGCCTCGCTACCCTCGATGGGCACGAGCGGTGGCACTTCCGGTGAGCTGTTATCGGGTAGTCCGAGTGGAGGTCCGAACCCCGTTCGTTAGGGGATGGCTAGCGGTCCAGAGACACTCCAAGAGTACCAGCGGATTTCTCTAGTGGGTGCCGAGGCCGTTCGTTGGGCCTCGGTGGCTCGGTGCCTCCCTACGGTGGGATCCCATTCGGATACTTTCCTGCCGGTCTTGGACACGACTTTGGGCATCCCAAGCGTTTCGCTCGTTTGGGTCTCGGCCTCGTACAGGCTCGCCCGCAGTCGCCCCTAACTCTGTTATCCTGGGGCGGCTGTCGAAACCCTTTGGGGTCCAGCCTTCGAACCCCTGGATCGTAATAGGCTCAGAGCCTGGTTCCTTCCTGTGAAAGGAACAGGCCGCGGGAAATATCTTCCCTATTGGCTCGGCCGCGGGGGGGGCGCGCCTTTTGAGGCGGTTTCGTGGGGAGGCGAAACGACGCCTGCTACCGTAGTGGCCGAGCACGACGTGATGGACGGGACGTAACCGTCCTCGCATTTAATGCGGGAGACTTGGGCGCGTGGGCCGCCGAAATCGGCTCGTGGTTAACCGCGCCGGATGGGGAAAACCTCCCCGATTTCATCGCCCGTTCGTTTCACCTCCACCCTACATAAATACCCGAAGAGTCTCGCCCCTCCCTGTCATACCTTGCCTGCCACCTCCGTCGAGCCGTCGCCAGAGCCACGGGTGCCGGGAAGAAGAGGAGAGAAGAGCGAGCCTAGGGGGAAAGCGAGAGCGTGGAGGGAGAGAGAAAAACTCACCGCCGCGCCCGATTCCTCCATCGCATCCATGGCCGGCAACATCGTTGTTGTCGAGGCGGATCCTTGGGATCCGTCGGATGTCACTGAGGAGATGCTCCAGTCGCTTGTCGATGGTGGACTCCTCCACCTGGTGATAGACTCTAGTAGGCCGGAGTGGATTGCTCCGTATGGCGAGCTGGAGCCGAGGCCCCGCGACGGCTACGTCGTGAGCTTCGTCTCCTTCCACGAGCACGGCCTCGGCGTTCCGGCGGGCCGGTTCATGCGGGCACTCACGCATTACTACGGCGTGGAGCTCCACAATTTTAATCCTAACTCCATCGCTCAGGCGGCTATCTTTGTTGCCGTCTATGAGGGGTATTTGGGGATCGCTTCCCATTGGGATTTGTGGCTCCACCTGTTCCGGGCGGGGCATACTACCAAGCCGACGGGCACGTCGGGCAAGAGGAAGGCATCGAGGGCTGGAGGCTGCACCCTCCAAGTGCGTCAGGACCGCCTGCATCTCTACATCCCGGCCCAACTCGCGTCCTCCAACCGCCGGTGGTACACGAGTTGGTTTTACCTCCGCAACGACGACGGAGGACTCCCCCCTTATACTGGGCGGATTGTGGGGAGTTGCCCGGAGAAATGGAAGTGGGGCGTCCCGAAGGTCGACCAGCCCAAGCTGAAGCCGCTCCTGGAGGGGCTGGCGAGGCTGCGGAACCATGGCCTCACCGTCACTGTGGTCGTGGCCGCCTTCCACCGCCGGAGGGTGCTGCCGCTGATGGCTCGGCGACGGCGGCTGTTCAAGATGAGGCCGGGTGAGCCCGCCGAGGGCACCCGGATGTCTTCCTCCGCCCTCTCCGATGAGGAAATTCACCGTCGGGTGGGGGAGACGGTAGATGTGAAGTTGAGGGGTGGCAACCTGACCCCCTTCACGATGCATCCGTCGCGGGGGTTCCTTTCGCTGGTAAGTAGAGCACCGCTGTAGCCTCTGAACCTCCTCGATCTCCCTTTATCCTTTGTTTCCTTATGCGCGTTTGTCGTTTCTTCAGGGGATGAGGGATGTGCGCTCCTCCCCGCCACCCGTTCCTGAGGACGCGGGGCAGCGGGCGATCAACCGCGCTCATGCCGACGCGCAGAAGAAGCGGAAGGATGCTAAGGCGGCGAAGCGCACGAAGCATATCCTTGCGCGCGAGGCGTTGGATAAGCGCCGCCGTCAGCAACGGAAGGATGGTCTCCCGTTGGAGGAATCCCCGTCGACGTCGTTGTCGACGGAGGCCTCGGACGGGAATGACAAGGGCGAGGGGGGGTGAGGCCCCCTAGACCACCTTCCAGACGTCGAGGAGGTGGCGCCCGGGGCATCGGTAAGCAGCCCGGCACCCCCGGGAGGGGGAGAGGAAGCGGCCCCAGGGCCGGCGGTGGCCCCCTCCGGGGCCGAGGCCGACACGCCCGAGGCACGGGCGTTAGGCAAACGCGCCATCAGCCCTGTGAGCTTGGCGGTCGCGGCGGAGCCGGTGGCGGTGGAGGCGGCGCCGCCAGCCCCGTCGAGGGTCGAAGGGGCGTCGGGGTCCGCCAAGGACCGACCGGCGCCAATGGATACGGATGCGATGCCACTGCCGCCGCCTCCGCCGTTGCGGAGGAGGTTTGCTGTGGCGAAGCTGGGGCTGCCCCGTTCAAAGTAAGTGTGTTTTTGGCGGGGTTATGGTGTCTTCCATTCGCTTTTTTGGTCTCGTGCTGACCCTGTAGGTTGATTTTCTTTAGTCGAAAGCGGCCTGTGGACGACCTCCCCTTGGCGCCCCTTAAAGCGCTTAAGGCGAGCCCCGGCTCCTCTGCCCACTAGGTGGCGGAGGCACAAGCCGCCATCCAGCGCGGCGCGGCGTCGATGAGGGTCGACCCATAGGAACCGGCTGCCTAGGGAAGGGTTGCCGAGGCGGCCCCTACACAGTCGGATGGGGCCATCGTGCCCTTTGTTGCCGAGGCTCCTGGGGCCTCTAGGGCTAAGGCGATGGGGGCCCCGGTGCCCATGACCGCCGAGACCGCAGTGTCCGCGGCCGGCGCTTCTGCGTCTGCCGAGGCCATAACGACGGAGGCCGGAGCCCCTGAGAGCGCCGAGGCCGTGATTGTAGAGGCCAGAGCCCCCGAGGTCACCACGGCCGTCGTGACGGTAGCGAGGCCATCTGTGCAGGAGGCGGAGATGTCAGCGGCGGAGGCCTCGGCCGTGCCCTTGGCTCAGGGCCCGCTGTTGTTGCGGGAGAGTGCCCGGGAGACGGAGGTCTATCTGATCTCCTCCGATGATACTTCCCGGGCACGGGAGGTGGTCGGCGCCGAGGAGGCCGATGTCGTGGAGCAGCCGGCGCCGCTCTTAGACGAGGGAAGCTCGGCCCTCGTGCGGGTGCGACCCGAGCCCCACGGGTGGGATCACCCGCGGGTACTATGGCAGAGCCGGGACAACCTTGAGGGGGAGCCTCTATTCGCCCTTGAGGACACGGCCGAGGGCAGGCGCTGGAGTACCTTCGAGCAGTACTGCAAGCTAGCGGAGCGGTCGCTACGGACGGTGCTGTCCATGGTGGCCGACGAACTGCCCGAAGTCGCCCAGGTTCGTGTTTTCCCTTTCTCGCGCAACATTGTTCTTTCCTTGGTTTTGTTGCAATCGACGACCTTTGCTCTGCTTCCTCAGGAGCTCAAGACCTGGTCCCTTGGGAAGTCGGTCTTCCTTCGGCGGGAGAGGGGAATCTGGGACTAGCTTCAGAGGCAGAGGGGCCTTCTTGCCGATGCTAACGAGCTTCTGTCGGCCCGAAGCGCGGAGGTGGAAGACCTCCGCCTTCGCTGTGCCGATGCGAAGGTCGAGGCGGCCACCGCCCAGACGCAGCTCGCCCCCTTGGCGGCGCGGATCAAGGAGCTGGAGGAGGAGCTTACCCGCGCCGTCAGCGATCGGGATGCCTTCAGATCCCGGGCTAAAGAAGCAACGGCCTCGAGCAAGGCTCTCACCAGGCAGCTGGGGGCAGAGGAGAGTGCGCACCGATTGACCAAAGGCGCTCTAAACGAGGCCCTTGCTGTGGTTGAGGCCTCGTGAATCGAGGCTGTGGTTTTGAGGGGGACGGTCGAGGGTGAGTTTGAGTCCCCTTGTTTTGTTTTCTTTCCCTTATGCTTGCTCCCTAACTTCCTTGTATGACGCAGAGCTGGGGAGTGAAGCTTCCAGGGTGGCCGAGGCCTCTCGAGTCGAGGCCCAGCGGTTGAAGGAGAAAGCCGAGGCCTGTCAGGCCAAGACCCGACGTAGGGAGCTGAAGGCCAAGGGTGAGCTCCGTGGGCTTCCGTCCCTAACTTAGGTTGTTTTTTCTCTGGCTTGACCTCATTCCGTTTTCCATGGTGCAGAGTCAGAGGCGGAGATCATTCGGGCTGCCAAGGCTTCCAGCGCGGTGTAGGCGGTGCTCGAGACCGAGATTGGGGAGCACGAGGCGCTAAAGTGTGCTGCCCTTTCCACCTGCGAGGCCCTAGAAGTCGAGGGGGTTCAGTCGGGCAGCTCCCTTGGGAGCTGCTTGATTGCGTTGAGCAGCCAGATGAGCGATCGGCTCCGAGGGGCGCTGCACACGGGTGTCAAGCGGGCGATGGCCGTCTTCTCCTCTCACTACCTTGGCGTCGACCTCCCGGCCATCAGTGATAGCTATGTTCTGCCTGATGATGACGAGGAGGCCCACGCGGTGGTCGCGAAGCTGCTGGAGGAGGCGGAAGGCCCTGGCACGGCGCTGGCGATGCTCTTTGAAGAGGAGGTGGTTCCTCCCCTACCATCTGCTGGCGCTGGAGACCCTGAGCCTTGATCTGGGCCCCGGGGGCTATGTAAAGATAGAATAGGGGTTATTTTTGTACCACAACATTTGTGGCCGTCGAGGCCTTTATTTCTGACATATTTGTGTTTCTTAGTTGTTTTTCTCATGTTTCCGAGCCTTTGCCCTCTGCTGCTCCTGATCAGATTTCGTTTTGCAAAACACCCCTTTGGGGCCTAAGCCGTCCCTTGAGCGAGAGGTATTGAGGGAGTGCCGTAGCCCTGGGGCGTAGGCCGTCTCGCGACTCAACTGGCCTCTTGCTTAGGAAACAGACCTTGGTCCAAGGAGTCTCTACAAATGATTCGTCAGAGCCTGCTAGAGACTTGGCGTAGGAATTTTTTTGAAAAGCAACTAAAAAATAGTGCGTGGGACCTAGGGGAAGTCCCCCATCTAGCCCCCGAGGGAGGCTTGGTTCTGTCGAGGCAGAGCCGAGTCTCCCTTATTGTGTTTATTGTACTGCCAAGACCTACGGTGGGCTTGAGGGGTTTCTCAAAAAATAAAGACCAACTAAAGAACACTTTTTAATTGCATTTCGAGAAACGACATATACAATGCTTGGAAATTTAGGGATAAAAGCGACGTAGCTGTTCTATGTTCCAAGCGTTGGTGAAGATTTCGCCCTTCTCATTGGCCAGCTTGTAGGTCCCGGGCTTCAGGACTTGGGCGATGATGTATGGTCCTTCCCATGGCGGGGTCAGCTTGTGGTGACCCTTGTTGCTCTGTGCTAGCCTCAGCACCAGGTCGCCTACCTTCAGGTCTTGGCCTCGTACGCGTCGGGCCTGATAGCGCCGTAGGCTCTGCTGATACTTGGCCGAGTGTAGTAGCGCGACGTCTCGGGCTTCCTCCAGCTGATCGAGGGTGTCCTCTCGGGTTGTGCGGTTGCTTTGTTTGTTATAGGCTTGCAGCCTCGGGGAACCATATTCCAGGTCGGTGGGGAGGATGGCCTTGGCCCCATAGACTAGGAAGAAAGGCGTGAACCCCGTGGCTCGGCTCGGAGTGTTCCTCAGGCTCCAGATGACCGATGGGAGCTCGGCGAGCCATTTCTTGCCAAACTTTTTCAACCGGTTGTGAATTCTTGGCTTGAGGCCTTGTAGGATCATGCCGTTGGCATGCTCTACTTGGCCATTGGTCCTTGGGTGTCCTACGGCCGACCAGGCCACACGGATGTGGTGGTCGTCGCAAAACGTCAGGAACTTTTTGCCAGTGAACTGCGTCCCGTTGTCGGTGATGATGGTGTTGGGGATCCCAAACCGGTGGATAATGTCAGTGAAGAACAGCACTACCTGCTCGGATTTGATTCGATTGATCGGACGGGCCTCGATCCATTTGGAGAACTTGTCGATTGATACCAGTAGGTGGGTGTAGCCCCCGGGGGCCTTTTGCAGAGGCCCGACCATGTCGAGCCCCCACACGGCGAACGGCCATGTGATGGGGATGGTTTGCAAGGCCAGGGCCGGGAGATGTGTATGCCGAGCATAGTACTGGCATCCTTCGCAGGAGCGTACTAGCTTGGTAGCGTCGGCGACCGCCGTCGGCCAGTAGAACCCTTGGCGGAAAGCGTTCCCTATGAGCGTTCGAGGCGCCGCATGGTGCCCGTAGGCGCCTGCGTGTAAGTCCCAAAGCAGGGCTTGGCCCGCCTCGGAACTGATGCATCGTTGAAGGACACCTGAGGGACTTCACCTGTATAATTCGCCATTATAGAGGGCGTAGGTCTTGGCTCGGCGCGCAAGCCGTCGTGCTTTAGTTTGGTCGTCGAGAAGCTCCCCCCGATCAAGCCAATCGAGGAACGAGACTCGCCAATCCGCGTCCTGATCAGTCTGCAGAGGCTTGGTGCTAACTTCCATGACCTCAGGCTCGGTCGAGGGTGTCTCGACAGCAGAGGGGCGTCGGGCTTTGCCATGGGTTCCCCAGGTAGGCCCTCCTCTGCTGTCGAGGTGCAGCCGATGGAAGGTTTGTGGAGGTCTCTGGCGAAGACATTTGGGGGGACCAGGGCCCGTGTCAAGGCCATCTTTGCCAGCTCGTTGGCGGCCTCGTTGTACTTTCGCGCGACGTGATTTAGTTCGAGACTGTCGAACTTGTCTTCTAGGCGTCGCACCATCTTGCAGTAAGCCTCCATTTTAGGGTCGAGGCAGTTTGATTCCTTCATCACTTGGTCTATGACGAGCCGCGAGTCGCCTCAGATGTCGAGGCACCGTGCTCCAAGCTCGATGGCGACCTGTAAGCCATTGATGAGGCCCTCGTATTCAGCCACGTTGTTGGAGGCAGCGAAGTGGAGCCGCACCATGTAGCGCATGTGTACTCCGAGGGGCGAAATGAAGAGCAGACCCGCGCCTACCCCGGTCTTCATCAGGGATCCGTCGAAGTACAGGGTCCAGCACTCCGTCTGAATCTGAGCAGGTGGCAGTTGAGTATCTGTCCATTCAGCCACGAAATCGGCCAAGACCTGAGACTTGATCACTTTTCGAGGCGCAAAGGTCAAGGTTTCCCCCATAAGCTCGACAGCCCACTTGGCTATCCTGCCCGAGGCCTCCCGGTTATGAACTATCTCGCCCAGGGGGAAGGATGATACCACAGTCACTGGGTGTGACTCGAAGTAGTGGCACAGTTTGCGCCGGGCCAGGACCACGGCGTAGACTAGCTTCTGAATGTGGGGGTAGCGCGCTTTGGTCTCGGAGAGCACCTCGCTGATGAAATAGACAGGTCGCTGGGTAGGCAGAGTATGCCCTTCTTCCTGCCTCTCTACTACTACGACGACGCTGGCCACTTGGGTTGTTGCGGCGACGTAGAGTAAGTGGGCCTCGTCCATGGCCGGGGGTATCAGAACGGGAGGATTGGTGAGCAGCCTTTTGAGTCTGTCGAGGGCTTCCTTGGCCTCGGGGTTCCAAGAAAAACGCTCAGACTTTCTCAAGAGTCGGTACAGAGGCAAACCTTTCTCGCCGAGGCGCGAGATGAAGCGGCTCAGGGCCACGAGGCATCCCATGACCCTCTGCACTCCCTTGAGGTCTCTGATTGGTCCCATGCTGGTTATAGCTGAGACCTTCTCTGGGTTGGCCTCAATGCCGTGTTCTGAGACTATGAATCCTAAGAGCATGCCTCGGGGGACCCCGAACACACACTTCTCGGGGTTGAGCTTGATGCCCTTCTCTCTAAGGCATTTGAAGGTTACCCTCAAGTCATTCACGAGATTCTCAGCCTTTCTGGTTTTGACCACGATGTCATCTATGTAGGCCTCGACGGTCTGCCCGATGTTGTCACCGAAGACCTAGGTCATGCACCGCTGGTACGTGGCTCCTGCATTTCTGAGGCCAAAGGGCATCGTCACGTAGCAGTACATGCCAAATGGTTTGATGAAAGAAGTCACGAGCTGGTCGGACTCTTTCATCTTGATCTGATGGTAACCAGAGTACGCATCGAGGAAAGATAGGGTCTCGCACCCTGCGGTGGAATCAACGATTTGATCGATTCGAGGTAATGGGAAGGGGACCTTTGGACAGGCTTTGTTCAGACTGGTGTAGTCTACACACATTCTTCATTTCCCATTTTTCTTCTTGACCAAAATGGGGTTAGCCAACCACTCTGGGTGGGATACTTCCTTGATGAACCCGGCCGCCAAGAGTTTCTGTACCTCCTCTCCTATGGCCCTGCACTTTTCTTCATCGAAGCGGCGCAGGCGTTGCCTCACCGGTCTAGATCCAGCCCGGATGTCCAGGGCGTGCTCGGCGACTTCCCTTGGTATGCTCGGCATGTCCGAGGGACTCCATGCGACTATGTCGGCGTTCGCACGGAGAAAGTCGACGAGCACGGCTTCCTATTTGATGTCGAGGGTGGCGCTGATCCTTAGCGCCCGGTCATCGGGGCAGGCGGGGTCGACCGGGATGAGTTTGATGGTTTCAGCGGGCTCGAACGCCCCTACGCGACGCTTGGAGTCAGGCACCTCGCCACTAAGTTGGTCGAGGTGGGCGATGAGGGTCTCAGCCTCTGCAAGGGCCTCAGCGTACTCGATGCACTCGACGTCGCAGTCGTACGCATGTTCGTACGTGGACTTGATTATGATGACACCATTAGGGCCTGGCATCTTGAGCTTGAGATAGGTATAGTTGGGCACTGCCATGAACTTGGCGTAGCACGGTCGCCCCAGAATGGCGTGGTAGGCTCCCCCAAACCCGACTACCTTGAAGGTGAGGACTTCCTTGCGATAGTTGGAAGGGGTGCCGAAGCAGACAGGAAGGTCGATGCACCCGAGGGGTTGCGTGCGCTTCCCTAGCACGATGCCGTGGAAGGGTGCGACGTCGCCTCGTAGTTTCGACCGGTCGATCTCCAAGAGCTCCATGGTGTTGGCGTAGAGGATGTTGAGGCCGCTGCCTCCGTCCATCAACACCTTGGAGAGTCGGGTGTTGCCGATGATCGGGTCGACGACCAGTGGGTATTGCCTGGGGTTCGGAATACGATCGGGGTGGTCGCCTCGATCGAAGGTGATCGCCTCTCGAGACCAGTCGAGGTACTAGGGGGTGGCCACCTTGACCGAGAAGACTTCTCGGCGTTCCCTCTTGCGCTGCCGTGCCGTAAGGCATGCCGAGGGCCCACCGAAGATCATGAAAGCATTGCGTACCTCGGGGAACCCGTCGTCCTTGTCTTCGTCCCGACCGCCGATGCCCTTCTGCTTGGCATCGTCGTCGGGGAGCCCGAGCCTGGCGTAGTAGCACCGTAGCATGGTGCAATCCTCGAGAGCGTGCCTGACCGGGCCCTGATGGTAAGGGCAGGGTTTCTTGAGCATGTCGTCGAAGGGCCTAGGGCCTTTGGGGCCTCGGGGATTCTTGCGCTCTGTGGTCGCGACCAGATCAGCTTCCAGTACCTCCTGCCTCCCTAGGCGCCCCTTTTTCTTTTTCTTAGGGAGGTGGGAGGCTGAGGCCTCGGGGGCCTCTTCCCTCCGCTTACCCTTGGTGTCGGCGTCGGGGAAGATGGCTCCGACGGCCTCTTCCCCTGAGGTGAAGCTAGTGGCAATGTCGAGGAGCGCGGCAGCAGAGCGCGGGACGTTGCGACCTAACTCTCGGACCAAGTCCCGACAAGTGGTGTCGGAGAGGAAAGCCTGGATGATCTCTGAGTCGCCGACGTTGGGTAGCTCGGTGCATTATTTGGAGAAGCGCCGGATGAAGTCTCGGAGAGGCTCGTCTGGCTTCTGGCGACAGCTCTTGAGATCCCAGGAATTCCCAAGGCGCACGTATGTGCCCTGGAAGTTCCCGACGAAGATCCTAACCAAGTCGCGCCAGTCGTGGATTTGCGAGGGAGGGAGATGCTCGAGCTAGGCTTGCGCCGAGTCCGACAAGAGCGAAGGGAGATTGTGGATGATGAGCAGGTCATCATCCACGCCACCTAGCTGGTAGGCCAGGCGGTAATCGGCGAGCCAGAGCTCCGGGTTGGTCTCGCCGCTGTACTTCACGAGATTGGCCGGCTGTTGGAACCGGGCGGGGAAAGGAGCAGCGCGGATGGCCCTGCTGAAGACCCGAGGGCCTGGCGGCTCAGGGGAAGGATTGCGGTCTTCACCGCTGTTGTAGCAACTACCTCGGTGTGGGTGGTAGCCCCGAGCGGGCCCCTCGTTGTCGTGGCGTCGTCGCCTGCTGACCACCTCATGGTCTCCCTGCACCTCGCGTTGATTGCCGAGGCGGTCTAGAAGCACGAGGACCCTGTGGGCTATTGGCGCTCGGTCGGGCTCAGGATGAGCCGAGGCTTCCATGTCCTGCCGAGGCAGTGCCGTGAGAAGGTTTGAGGCGCCCCCGCGCCGTCGAGAGGCGGAACTCTCGGCCTGCTGAACCGCAGCGGTCTCTAGGAGATCGCGGAGCTCGCCGCGGACCCGCCGCCCCTCCGTGGTAGAAGGCTCGGGCATTGCGCGGACCAGCATTACCACCGCCGCGACGTTCTGGCTGGCGCGATTGAAGACTAGGGGTTGCTCGCTCCCTTCGTCGTCATGGATGCGGTGATGCACATCGCAGGCTCTTCGTCGGGCTCCCCCGCCTTCGCCGCGGCCTCGCTATTCCTGTTCGAGAGAGTCTCAAAGCTGCTGCAGAAGGAGCTGGTCTTGCTCGACCTTGGCCTGGAGCTCACGGAGCTGCTCTAGGTCTAGGTGCTGAGGTCGTGCAAGAGCGACGTTCTCATTTCGTGCGGCCGGCAGGACATTGCGTGGGGGCGTGACGGCGCCCGCCCCTGGACGAAGTGGGGAGCGGCTACCTGTTCCCTCATCCTCTTCGCCTGCCCTCGGCATCCCGAGCCCGACGTGAAAACACTCGTGAGTAGGGTCGTAAGTGCCTTCGTCGTCGGAGTCAGAGTGACCGAAGCAGTAATCGCTTACGGCCAAGAACTGGCGCAAAGTCCCAGGGTCGTGGAGCCCGGAGAAATCCACTCCGGGCCATGCCTCGTCCTCATCCGAGGAGTCGGCGTGGGTGCTTAGGTCGAGACCGAAGCGCTGGCAGCGCTCTGAGGGATCCTCACGAGCGGCAGCGTAGGTGTAGGCGTAAGAAACGGCGGCATTTCTCAACCCAAAGGGGTATGGGGATGGTGCCATCGCCGGATTCTGCTCCGCCGGGGTCAGTTCTCCAGAGAGTGGTGGAGTGGAGCTTGACGACTGGGCACCATCGCAAGCCACCGGCGTTTTCCCTTTGTCCAGGCTCAGGCTAGACAGGTCCCCAGCCAGGGACCCCGTACCAATAGCTGGTCATAGGGTATCGATGGGGAGTGGCGTGCCGCCCTGGGTTCGCGTAGCATCGGGGTGGCCTTGCTCGCGTCGTGCCTGGCGAGCGCAGCGAGAGCGGCCGCCCAGGCGCCGCCTGCGCCTGGGCTGCCGATGCGTAACTTCATTGTCGGACGGTGGGGCTCGGGGAGTGAGGAGTACCATGTCGTACTCATGCCCTAGAGACATGAACTCTAGGCTCCCAAACCAAACTACGGTGCCGAGGCGCAATGGTCGTACGGGGTCTGCCATCCGAAACCTGCTCGGATGACGAAACTGGCACGCAGAGAGCTCCTACCTGGCGCGCCAACTGTCGGTGTTTCGGACTGGGGGGTCCTCAACCGACTAGTGAATTTGTTCTGCGTGCTCCTAATTCCGGATGGTGATGCAAAGAGACATAAGGTTTATACTGGTTCAGGCAATCGGTGCTCTACGTCTAGTCTGAGAGATCGAACTTGTATTCCTTGCACCGAAGGGCTCGTAGTAGGGGGTTACAAGCTAAGGGAGAGAGGGAACTGGTCCCAGGTCTCGGCAGGGGTGTCGTGTAGACCGTCTAAGACGTTGCTCTCAAGCGGCTGGAATGTGTGCGTGTGTGTTTTTCCGTCCTCTCCTAAGTGGCCCTAGTCCTCTCCTTTTATAGTTGAAGGGAGGGCAGGGACAGTACATGTATTACTGTGCGGCATCATGTCAACAGGGGCGGCATGTCCGAACCCTGTGGCCTATTCCTGTGGCGGTATGGCCATCGGAGTAGTCCGTCCTGGGAGTAAAGGGGCGGCGTGGTCGTCACATCAGGTCCTGTGCGTCGTGGGAGCCCAGGGAGTGTCTCGGAGCAGACGTGGCGGCGAACGTGCAAGCCATGGTGGACAGATTGTGCGCGAGGCTGAGGCCTGGTCGGTGCCGAGGCTTGTACTGCGGTGGGAGGTCTCGGCAGGCACGAACCCCGAGACTGCCGAGGCCCTGGTGTACAGTGCCGAGGCCTCGAGCGGGCGGCGGGTCGTGGGCACAGTGGTAGGACACAGTGGCCGGTAACCCCCGTCATACCCTGTCCCAGGCGCTGATCGTGGGCATAGTGTTAGGACACAGTGGCCGGTAACCCCCGTCATACCCTGTCCCAGGCGCTGATCGTGGGCATAGTGTTGGGACACAGTGGCCGGTAATCCCCGCCGTGCCCTGTCCTGGTCGGTATGGCGCTGATGCGACTTCGGGTCGCGTCGGCCATTCTGTGACGTTGAGCTGTTGTCTGGCTGAGATTGCGAGAGTGGTTGAAAGTATTAATGAGACGTGACGCGCTGTCGGGAGGGTCGGCCGAGGCGGGGGGCGAGGGACCGCGGACGAGCCGGCCTCAAGCGATACGGAGAATGCTCCTTGCCGAGGCCTCGCGCGATACGGAGAACGCGGCCTCGCGCGAGACGGAGATTAGGCTCCTTGCCGAGGCCTCGCGCGGAAGGCCTCGCGCGATACGGAGAACGCGCCTCCTGCCGAGGCCTTCTGTGGAGAGCCTCGGGCGAGGCGGAGACGGCGCTCCCTGCCGAGGCCTTCCCTGGGGAGCCTTGCCAGGATGCCGAGACCTCCTTCTCGGGGCTCGAGGCGAGGAGGAGGAGGACCCAGTGGGCCTGATCGCGACGGGGAGGGGCCCACGACTTACCTTTTTGCTTTTATTATTTTTTAGATGGGACTTGGGCAACCCATTTGATGTTTTGCTTGGGGTACCCCATTCTAAGGTACCCGACACAGTGGACAAGCTGTATGTTATTCATTGCTAATTTCTTTTTTCCTTGTGGCTCGCAAGCCAAACGAGCCAGCTCGAGCTACTGACCGAGCCAAGCCGAGCTAGACTTTTAGCTCGTTAGGATAACAAGTCGAGCTGAGCCAGCTCTTTATCCTAACAAGCCAGACCGAGCCGAGCCTAGTCGTGTTGGCTCGATATCCAGGCCCTGCGTGGAACAAAAATATGAAAATTAATGACCGAAACAAAGAATTATGTGCCATACAATTTGAGAAAATCAAACGGTTAAGTTTCAAAGGTTGTATACACAATACACCCAATTCGATACATAAAAACTAGCAAGGTGATCTGTACAATCGTGCGGTTAGTATCATTCAGATGTACTCCCTCGCTCCGTTCGTTTTTTAAGTGTCGTTGTTATCGAGGAGTAAAACGTATTCTACTTTGACTAAATATATACGAGAGATTACTAATATTTATGGTGCGTAATAAGAATCATTACATTAATTATTACTTTTGTAATATATTTATTTGGAGATATAAATGTTATTAATATTTTCTATAAATCTAGTCAAACTTTGAAAAATTTGACTAACGCAAAAATATAAGTGACACTTAAATGGGATAGAGGGAGTAAGTAAGCTTGCACTTTTTCTATTTTTATCTTTAAACTCTCATATCAAACTATGCTTATTTTTAATATTATATCTTATATGAAAAAATAAATTGAAATCCACTTTGACTCTTTTTTATACAAAAAACAGAGATTTAATTAGCCAAACATAAAAAAAACTATCATTTAGTAATGGCCGTGTTGATAATAGAGAAATAGATGCAACATTGTTTCTGGTTATTTTTTATGTAATAACAGTGCTTGGTAATTTTTCAACATATAGAAGGGTGTCTTATTTTTATTTTCTTTTGTGTCATGGGTGTTAGTATTTTTTCATGTAATTTTAGTTAAAGTTTAAAGTCTCTGACTCCTCGAAATATGAGAATTGCATGTTTTTATGGACGGAGGGAGTACTAGATATGGAATTTAAATTTTGAAGCCAGGAACAATGCCAATCCAACTTGCCCTACAACTTTTTTCTGATTATTTTCTTAGTATGGATTTTATGTTCTGTTTCTGAGAGTATAGTCTTGAAAACCGTGTAAACAACGTCCACGGGAAACTCATTTCACCTCATGAATCTTGTATATTCTCTCTTCATTTAAACTATGCCATGTCAAACTTATTTGCTATGAAACTCTCGTTGAGACGGGTCTTAGGGCATTTCCCTGAAATCCAGAGTACAATGGTACCTTGAATAAAACCCATAATTTGAAAGCAACAAATGCTCCAATCCAAACAAACAAACCAAAAAGTTCAAAGAAAAAAAATCCGAACCAAACGGGACCGGCCAGAAGGAAATGCAGTTTGCAACAGGGGAAGATAAACGCCGAGCATGAGCATGCAACAGTGAATGCCCGTTTCTCTCTCCACACCCGCCCATCTCGAGTCCCAACGGATCCTTCCGTTCCGCACATCTCCCACCCTTCTCTTGGTCAAAGCGCCCCTCCTCCGCCCTCACCCTCACCCTCACCCTGCTCTCTCTCTCTCTCTCTCTCTCTCTCTCTCTCTCTGCTTCTGTTCCTTCCTCCTCCACCCTTTATTTTACTCCTCTCTCTCTAGCGTAAAACAATTGTGTTGTGTGAACGATGAGAGAGAGAGGGAGCCATGCAGGAGGAACCTTCTTTTCCTGACTCCCTATGGCTGCACCCCATCATTTGTCCCTGATCCTTGTGCTTCGCTCCTGTTGCGCTTTTCTTGGGCCATCGGTGGACTGAGCCGTCGCGAATAAGGAGAAGAGAGGCTTCCCATTCCCACAACGGGGTGGAGCCTCCTCGCCACTGGCCTCCTCCGGCGATCTTCTTCCTCCAGTCACAGGTTCGTCGTGTTCCATCCCCATTCCCCTCGGTCGTTCCGTCAATGAAATGAACTCTCTGTTTCTCGGCCTGCCATTTGTCGCAAGGGGATTTGGTTGTATCCTATGGAGCCCTCTCGCGTGTTTTCTTGTTGCGTGGCCTGAATTTGTCCGTTCTTGTGAGGAAGATCCTTCTGCCATTCCGTCCCGATGTGTTTTGTTTCCGAGATTTGGCCATCTTCGTGCTGACGGTTCACTCCACATTTCGCGTAAAGGCGGAAGCTTTGCGCCGATCGACCAGTTGGGGAATGACATTGATATTGGTTTTCCCAGTCTGATTTCTGGTTGACTTTCCTTCTTCCTCCATCCCTGTGTTTCTCGCGGAATCACTGGCGCATCCATCTCCTGCAGATTTCGTAATGAAATGCTCTGCTTTGACACAAATTTTTTTATCTTTCTCTGTTCTACCTTCTACGCCGTTTTGGGTCATCAGCATGTTCTTGAATGTTTCTGCATCTCTTTCTTTTTCCTCGCCCCTGGTGTTATCCTCGAGTGGATGTTTCATCGTTGTCATAAAAAAGAAATCTGAATCTTCTTACCTGAAATAGGAGTATCATAAGTTGGAGTTGTCATTTTTGAAGAGCTCTTGGGGGAAAGCTGTTCCCTGTTGTTATGCGCTTTGAGCTCCGAGCCACAGGGGAGACCCCAGGCAAAGAACAGCACGCAACGATTGGGGTCCATGTCATTTCTTTTTCCTGCTCTTGAAGTGATGAGATGGAACAGCCACGTTCCATTTTTTTTTATTTCTTTTTGGTTTTCTATTCATTCGTGGGGGAGTGTGCCGGTCGCATCGACCTAACCTTTCGTGTTACACCACTGTTATGAATTCCTTAAAAAAAACACCGGTATCATGAGTTGTCGTTTACTGGCATTGACGCGGTTTCGGTTTTGGAATCAGCTTCACAGAGAATTTTGAGTTTGTGAAGACAAGGTCCAAGCCTGCATGATATTTAGAGTAGAATAGGAATAAGGTGCCTCTGATTAAAAAAAAATATATAAGTTGTTATTCTTCCAGTTGGAGAAGATTGAGTGAGAGAAATCTCTGCTACTTAATGGCGCTACCACTGAAATCGACTTTTTTTTTTCTTGAAAAAAATTCCACACATTGTTTCCTTTTGTTTTGTTTGAATTGACAATGTCTCTGTATGTCTGTTCATCAAAACAAATATCACTCCGGTTGTCAGATTCCTGTTGTCTCTGAATATTGTCATGTTTAGCCAAAACATTTACTACTACTGAGATAGAACTATTTTTTCACCCCATTAGGTTGAACAATCCAAGCTGAGATGGAAGGCCATGTAGCAATGGAGTGGAAGGATCCTAATCCAGGCCCAGAATCCTTGATGAGCTTCCAAACCAGAGCTGTTCGACCAGACACCATAGCGGGGCACAGCAACGAGGACGTTAAAGCCGGATTTGAGAAGCATGGCTTGTCAGTCGCCATAAGCTCGCCTCAGGAGGAAGGTCGGTCACTGCCACTGACCCCACAGTTTGGCCAGAAGACCAGTCCTGGCAGCAGCCTCGCCGAGAGGATGCAGGCAAGAACTGGATTCAAGGTGCCGAAGCTCAACATGCCTTTCAGCACAGCAGCTGGAGCTGATAATTCAGTACCAGGAGCTCCATCGCCCTACCTCACAATCCCGCCAGGCTTGAGCCCAGCAACGCTGCTGGAGTCACCAGTCTTCGTTTCTAATGCCATGGTATGTTCTGTTCCCTAGGTTATGATAGTGTGTGAACGCGTACCCGAATTACTATTGCTTTCGCCTATGGATGCTAAACTGGCAGTTCAAGAATGCTTGCTTTATTGAACTTTTGACCTCTTCGGGGGAGTTCGTGAAAGCTCTACTTTGGTTCCATGATCAGTAGTTCTGCTTTGTTTTCTAGCATCCAGTCTCTTCTTTCCAAACAGGTTTCTGTTTGTTTTCTCAAAAGCAGAAAAATGGTATGATATCATTCAAATATTTCAAAGTTTTCTCGAAAGCAGAAATATGATGATCAATCTCTTTTATTTCCATAGTAATATAGCAATGTACACCCCACATTTCAGATCCAAACTTTTCCTCCCGTGTACTACTTGGAACTAAATTATAATAGCTGTTAACGTTGGCAAAGCTGGGAGAGGAAATTCATGTGTTTGTTCTGTTCATAGTCATATATGTATTTTGAATCATCATGTTATTCGTATGTAATTGAACTAAATGTGTACGATATCTTCAGAGGTATCAACTAGGACAATTATTTTACTACACTGATACTGAAGCTATTTCTTACCTGACAACAATTTTTTTTTTTTGTTTCCTTGCAATTCTTCAGGGCCAACCCTCGCCAACCACAGGGAAGCTATTCATGCTTGGTGGCACAAATGACAATGATCCTATTAGATTTGGAGGTCCTCCAGTTGGAGATGGCCCTGATGCTTTTTCTTTCAAGCCCTTAGATCTGAAATCCTCACACTACACTGCTGAAGCAATGAAGGTTAGTAACATTTGAATAGTTCGTAGTTTATTCCTGATGACATTTGCTTGCGTGCTAATGATACAAGGCTAGTAACATTTGGATAGTTCATAGGTTATGAATGATAAAATTTGCTTGCGTACTAATGATAGAAGGTTAGTAACATCTGAATAGTTCATAGGTTTCACCTGATAACATTTGCTTGCGTGCTAATGATAGGAGATTAGTAACATTTGAATAGTTCGTTGGTTATTCCTGATGACATTGGCTTGCGTGCTAATGATAGAAGGCTAGTAACATTTGGATAGTTCATAGTTTATTCCTGATATGACATTTGCTTCTGTGCTAATGATAAAAGTATCTCAACTTAGAAAGTATTTGTATAAACATGCAGTTGGCAACGATGTTTGTTTCTGAAATTTTACCCCCAAATCTAGATGAGAAATCGGTTAAATCAAAAGAGTTTTGACTTTTGTTGGATTGGCACAATATAAATGCAGCAAAAAAAAAGGATTAAATAATTAAGGGGTACTAAGGAACCTCTCCTACTTTTTTATTCATTTAGTTCTTCAATTAACTCTTTTTGCTCAGGAAGTCTTTTATCTGTTGCACTACCTGTAACAGATTAGTTCGTCTTTTTGGAATGGTCGAGGCACTTTTGTCTATTCTTTGAGCGTTAGTGACACGACTTATAGCGAAGTGGCTGGTAATGTCGGTACTGCTGTTTTGCCGCATATTGTTCATACTAATTGGAGAAAGACAAGGGACCAGCTAGATTCTGCTAGAGCTAGACAATTTATAATTTCAATAAAATAATTCTTGCCGACAACTAAACACTATTTTAGTGACTTTAGTCGTCCTTTAGTTCCAACTAAGGCTCGTTCGTTTATTCTGGATTGGTTGCCCTCTGGAATGATAAGCTTATTTGTATTATCATGTATCAGCTGGAATAGTTCCACCCTCAAAACCAGGCCAAACGAACGAGGCCTAAACAGATAAAAAATCATCCCCGCTTATATGTTTCAAAAATGTGAATGAACCATTTTTACTTCCTTGTTGCTGATCCAATACTTGTTTGATTTCATTTCCTTACGAGTTAATTCATATTTGCTCCACCAGGAACAAAATACTCAGTCTTCTGTAAAGACTGAAACTAAGACTCAGCCAGTACAAGAGGCTAATTTGCTGGGCCAACTGAACCAGCAGAATCACAATGTGCAGACCAATATGAATAGAGGCGGTCCTCATGACTCCAAGCTCAGCCGTCTTGCATCTGGCGCCGGTGCAGGCAACGAACACGTATCACCCCCGGATTACGGCCAGACAGCTGAAGAAGGTGACGCGAGGGCAAACTACCCGGCAATGGCCGCAACAGCGCCAGCAGACGACGGGTACAGCTGGAGGAAGTACGGGCAGAAGCAGGTGAAGCACAGCGAGTACCCGCGCAGCTACTTCAAGTGCACGCATCCCAACTGCCAGGTGAAGAAGAAGGTGGAGCGCTCGCTCGAGGGGCACATCACGGAGATCATCTACAAGGGCGCGCACAACCACCCGAAGCCCACGCCGAGCCGCAGGCCAGGCGTCCAGCAGCCCGTGCACCCGTTTGGCGACACCGGTGTGCAGGCGGACGCGGGTGACAACAACCTGGGGTCACAGCAGGCAAACGCAGCGGAAGTCAACCACCAGCCGTGGCGTGCGGGTGTTCAGGATGGCATGGACGCCGCGACGTCGTCGCCCTCAGTTCCCGGTGAGCTCTGTGACTCATCGGCGTCGATGCAGGTCGAGTACGCACCCCGCGGGTTTGGGTCCCCGGAGGGCGCGGATGTGACGTCTGCTGCGACTGACGAGGTGGACGGGGACGACAGGGTGACTCTTGGCAGCATGTCTCAGGGCGGTGCCGATGTGGAGGGCGACGAACTGGAATCTAAACGAAGGTCAGTTGTTTAGTTATAGTATCTGTGCATTGTAGCTTGCTTACCACTCATGCTTAATCTAGAGCTGACCGTATGATTATTTCAGGAAGCTGGAGTCATATGCCATTGATCTGAGCACTGCGTCGAGAGCTGTTCGCGAGCCTCGCGTGGTGATCCAGACGACGAGCGAGGTGGACATCCTCGATGACGGCTACCGCTGGCGCAAGTACGGGCAGAAGGTCGTCAAGGGCAACCCGAATCCAAGGTTCGTCTGAAGCAACAACGGCACTTTCTTTCCAGAGCTCCAAGAATGGCATTTGCTCAGCGTTTAATTTGGTTGTTATCTTATTCGGTGGTGTGTCGCGTTCGTTCAGGAGCTACTACAAGTGCACGCACCCGGGGTGCACGGTGCGGAAGCACGTGGAACGCGCGTCGCACGACCTCAAGTCCGTGATCACCACGTACGAGGGCAAGCACAACCACGAGGTCCCCGCCGCAAGGAACAACGGCGGCCACCAGAGCACCGTGGCGGCGGCGGCGGCTACAGGCGCGGGTGGCGGTCCGCGCAGGCCGGAGCACCCGTCGTCGGTGCACGACTGCCTGATGATGAGGCACCTGGGCGGCTGCGGCGTGCCGTTCGGCCTGCCGCCGCCTAGCAGGGACCCGCTGGCGCCGATGGGCAACTACCCGACGTACCCCTTCACTGCCCTCGGCGGCGGCGGCCCCACGTCGCTGCCGAGACTGCCGATGCCTGCGGGGAACCTCGGCGCAGTGGAGGGGCTGAAGCTCCCGGTGCTGGCAACGTCGTCGCCCCTGCACCAGCAGCACCCGCTGCTGAGGCACCGGCAGGCGATGCAGGCCGCCGCCCTCGTCGCGGCGCCCATGGCAGACGTGAAGGTCGAGGGCAACGTCGCCGGCGGCGTTACCGCTGCCCCGTCGTCGGTGTACCAGCAGATGATGCGCAGCGGGCTGCGGCTGGGCCACCAGATGTAGATAATAAATAAAAGCGGAGAGGATTAGAGTGATTCTCAAGTTACTAGTTTCTTATTCTTACCAGTCGTATTAGGATGAGTTCGTCATAAGTATTATAGCGTGGAAACAAACGCCCCTTCTTTCGTTTTTTTCAACTTTCCATTCTAGTACTTCATTCTTTTCCCCAGCAATAATTTTATTCTTTATCTACTGCCCCTCTTCATTTGAGATCCAGTTTTTGTTCAGCAGCTGGCATCTGGCCATTTGGTGTTCTGGTGCCTTCAATGTTTATTTATATGTTTATTATTTGAGAAATGGCCAACAGTTTCTGGGCCGATAACTTGGCATCAGCCCAGAAAGCACTTTAGCCAGTTAGCCCAGCTGATTAGCAACTGTTGTTCTGGTACCAAGCCCATCACGCAACGCTCTTGTTGGGCCTCATTGAGACTGGGTTCTGGTGGACTTCTGGCTGTAGTACTTATACTAGTACCAAAATTCAGAAGTCATTTATTTAGTCCTTTTCACGTACTGTACCAGTATATATTTCCTTATATATAATAAGAGAAAAAAAAGGAAGAGAGAAAACTGTCATCAAAGTCACCGAGAGCCACTGGAAGAAAGGCCATCGAGAAAGGGTAGGGTCGTCCCTCTCTGTCAGCCTCAGTGTCGTGTACCGGCGCAGCAGTGCAGGGCACGGCATCCGCTGTTCTGCTGTGAGTGCGTACCTGGCCGGGCCCACACCCGGTTTGATTAGTCAGAGCCAGGCGCCAGCTGGTTGGGGACATGGGATCGTAGCATGGCGATGGTGTAGTGTAGCCACACCCTCCCGGTCTCCTCTCGCCGTCCCTGTCTCGGCGTGTCCGTTTCCTCCCTTTGTTGAGAAAAGAAAAGACGCATGGGTCATTTGGATATATGCTCTCGACCCTAAAAAAAAAGGGAGCGGTAAAAGATAGCCATTTGGGCCGCCCCGCCAGGCACGGCCCAGTAGGGCACGTCGGGCCGTGCCGTTCCAGTCCACTGTGCCTAGCCGATGGCCCAGGCACGGCCCGTCCGGCCACTTTCCGTGTCGGGCTGGTCCGCAAAGCACAACCTTTTTAACAGGTCAGGTCGGCCCGAGGCCCGCATCAGCAGGGGAAGGGAGAGAGGATGGAGGACCAGGCCAACCCGAATCCCGCAACCACAGCCCAAGAGAAAGAGAGAGAGAGCGAGGCGGGGGAGGGGAGGCTGTCGGCGCGAGCTGTTCGAGTCACGGGAGGTGGCGGGTTGGCGGCGACCGCCGGATCTGGCGACAGGAGCCAGGAGGAGGATGGAGGAGGCCGCCCGCTCGACGCTGCTGCTGCCGAGCTTGACGCCGCCGCAACAGCGCTCGACACTGCGTCACTGCCGCCGTCGGGAGGCGGAGGGCGTGGAGGAGGCCGCCGAGGTGGAGTGGAGGTGTATAGGCAGCGTCGCGTGAGGTCGTGAGGGAGGGAGAGACTGTCCGCGTCATGGGGAGGGGGAGGGGAAGGGAGTTAGGGTTTAGGGGTGGGAGCGTGCCAGCGTGGGGCTGCGCAGGGGAGAGCCGCCGCGGCCGCGGCGTGCAGCTTATATATGAGGAGGGGGGAGACGGGGACGGTGGGCCGACCGCGCTGAACCGCGGGGAGGGGAGGAGGAGTGAGGCCGGGCCAACCGACACAAGCCAGGACAGACCGTGCCAGCCCACGAACCTGAGCAGCGACCCTGGCATGACCTGCTCCCTTCTCCCGGTTTCAAAACCTATGAAGTAGGGCCGTAGCGTAGGGGAGGAAGAACACGGGAGCAAGGCACTAGCACCTACTGCTACTGTTTCTTTTTTGGATTTATTATTATTACTATTACTAATTTACTACTACTCGTGCTCTGTAACTGTAACATGGAGTGCTTTCGTAGTAGCTTCTCTGTAACTGTAACTGTAACCGAGTGCTAATGACGGGTACGGCGCATGATGTCGGGGTCGTCTGCGGTTCTGTTGGATGAAGAGCCGCATGTGCGCCGATTCTCTGAACCTGCCCCGGCTCTGGGGACACGCCGGTAGGTAGGTTCCGTTCCGCCTCCGTTTGTCTCGTCCCCGGCAAAAATTTCCCATGTCCTTTATTTCTACTCGCGAGTTTTCAGGAGTGCACACGAGAGTAAGGCACGTTTGGCACACTTCATCAGTGAAGCTATTTTTTTATTTTAGCTTCACGAATAATTTTACCGGTGGAGCTGAAGCGGTTTTGGTAAACCGTTTGGCAAAATGGCTTCTCTGTGAGAGCATGTTTTTAGGGGTCTAGAGGAGGAGCCAAGAGAAGCCAATTTTTTTTGGCTCCATCCCACCCAAAATCACTGTGAGAGCATGTTTTTAGGGGTTTCACAAGTGAAACTATTTTACTTTACCCCGTTTGGTAGAAAATAGTTCCAAACGGCTCCTGAAGCCGATGAAGAAGCTCTGCCAAACGAGACCTAAATAAATAAATAAAATCCATTTTTCGCTAACTGCTAGACGAGGCATTGATCGTTCGCGCGCGGCGCGGGCCACCGATGGAGAAGTGCGGGGCCGCACGCCGGCCCGGCAGGCACCTGCGCCCATGCCGACCAGCCACCACCGGCCACGTACGAGAAGCAAAGCAGCGGTAGACCGCGTGTGCGCGCGCGGTGGTCTGGTACTCTGGTTTGATCTCTCCGGTGGGGTGGCCGGGTGGCGGGTGGGTGCTGTGCGGTTACCCGTCCACGTCGCCCCGGCGTCGGGAGGCGCAGCAGCCAGCAGGGGCTCGTGCCGAGGCCAAGAAACCCCGCCCGAAACGGACAGGGAACAGCGGGAGAGGTGAACGCCGGCACCCCGGCAGTGGGAGGACGGAGTAAAAGAGAGGAGGGAGGGGACGGCGAGCTCTCGGTTTCTATTCCTGTGCAAGGCGAAGGACGAGGCATTGGGTTGGGCGAGGACAAGCTTTCGTTGTCACGATTCATTGCGGCATATGGACCCTTCCCCTCCACATTTATAATCTTGGTTTGGAGTCGTCATTGGGTCCACGTACCCGATCGAGGCCCAAGGGCCATCATTTGCAGTGTTTTTTTTGTTGTTGAATTTTTCCTTCCTAACAGTGCGTGTGTGTGTGTATATATATATATATATATATATATATATATATATATATATATATATATATATATATATATATATATATATCATTATGTCATCAAGCATTTTTATTTACCACAATGTCGGTTGGTTATTATTATTATTATTATTATTATTGTTGTTGTTATTGTTGTTGTTGTTGTTACTACTACTACTATTATTGTTATTATTATGATTATTGTTGTTGTTAATGTTATTATTATTCTATTATTAGGCACAGTGTTTGTTAGAAGGAATAGGCGAATAGTGGCGAACTGTTTGCTTTAATTGAGTTCTTTTTTTTGTTGCGTCAATATCTCACTAGGTGCTTCTAGTTAATGTATAGATACTACTAAGATAGTTTTGCTTCTACCTCTGTTCGCTTTTATAAGTCGTATTTTTTTAGCCAACGAATAGTATTTTTTTCTCACAACAAATCAGCCAACAGTATTTTCAACCATAGCTTATCAGCCAAGCGAACATGACACTTATATATAGATTGAGCATGCTTCATTCTGTAGGGAGCACGACTCCGCGAGCATACATACCACCATAGTCCATTGTATACTGTCAATTGAGTTCTGTTTAGCTAACAACCGGTTGTTTTAGCCTCTCTCGTCAATTAAATTTTTGCCCATACATTTACACTGTCTCTATATTTACACCACCTTATTACTATATTTACAATAATTTCTTTGGTGTAATTTATTGGACAGAGCGATGCAATTTGAGAATAATACAAATATATGCCAAAATTTTCAAAAAAAATTATAAATTATTTCTATGGATTCTAGACATCAAAGAAATATATGTGAAATTGTTCACAAATTCTTCAGAAATTTAAAAAAAAAAACAAAATCCACACAAAATTGCTGCGACCGCGAGGGGGGCGGCGCCCGCGCACCCGTCTATGTGACCATCTATGAGAGACAACAAGACCGGCGGTTCTGAACAACTAGGCCGCCCACCCCATCGCCCGTGTCAGCAGCGCCGCCAGGAGTGCAGCAAGCGAACGGACATACGAAGGGTGGAGCACATGGAGAGGTCGATGGCGGTGAGGGCATAGAGGGCCGCATTGGGGCGGCGTGGAGTGAGCAGCAGGACGCGACAGCGGAGCAAGCGTCGTCGACGTCGAGACGGCCCAGCACCTCCACCAGGAGCGCCTCGGGGAGCCTCTCGACCAGGCCACCGCCGTCGCTCTCTACGGTGTCGGAGGGCTCGCCGTCGTAGCCGTCGCCATTGTCGCCGGTCCGAGGCTTCTTCTCCGCTACTGTGTCCTCCGTCCCCTTTGCTTCCGAGGAGCTTGGCCCCACAGCCTGCAGCGGAGCGTGGACTCTTCTAGATTGAGAAGTGCATAGATTTGCAAAGAGGAGGAGGAACGGGGGACGGGCCATCGGGATGCCCATTCGATGGCCAAAAAATGGTTGAGAGATGTTCATAAATCAACCGATTGACCATTAGCATTTCTCTGTCAATTAATATCATGGCCCAATTCAAGTGAGGGGAATATATATGGATGGCATGCGAATAGGGACAACACTTGAATCATTCAATGTCTTGTATCTTGAAATCCCAAGGGAGCTCATAAGAGACGATTGTATGTTTTGCATGGTAAGCATATAGTAATCCTAAGTGGAAAAGGGGAGTTGCTCCAAGGAGACGATTGTATGTTTTCATACAGCAGGGTCTGGCATAGAAAGTGTAGTGAGTAAAATCTAAGCCACACTTAAGGCAAAGTTTGATAAGAAATGAGTCTATGACGTGTGGGACATGGTGCTAAAAAAGTGAAGCGCGCCATAGTTATGGCAGTGAACCAAACAACTACCTAAAAACTATGGCGTGGCTAACCTGTGGCGTGGCAAGTTATGATCACAAACTAAATAGCATTGAAATCTAATTTTGCTGATAGATTGATTTAGGCAAAATTGCCTAAGTGAACTAGATCTAAAGAACAGTTGTAACGAGAGATGAGTCTCTTCTCTTTCTTACCAAAGAGGAAGGAGAGGGGCCTTAGATGATGGCGGCGGCGAGGAGCAAAGGCGCCCCACCTTCTCCTTGTGGCGGCGGCAACCTAAACATATGAAAATTGTTCACTCTAATTTCACTATAACATCTACGATATACGGTGCAACTAGAGCGACAACAATTCCATTTATTTCTGAGAGATGAAAAATAAGAGCATGCTAAATCTTTTATCTACTCATGTGTCAAGTGTCTATTTATTGCGCCACATCGTAAGTGAAATCGTAATAGACTTAACCGATCATCTTGTATCATATCCCATACTATTTTTATCAGAATCGGAGTCGGCGTAGAATATGTAGTGTGGAATAATCATTGTAGCGTCTCATATTTGCTTTTTACCGGGCTTTGGTACTATGGCCAATTGGGAAATATCCACACCGTTTGCATTCCTAGGTGAAACCATTTGTTGTGTGCATCGAAAAACATGGGAGAGAACTTATGTCAGAATTCCTCCAAAATATGAACAATTGTGCTTTTCCCATGAAGCATATATATATATATATATATATATATATATATATATATATATATATATATATATATAGGGAGAGGCTATTCAGTAGCCAGCTACAGAATAAGTTATTCTGTAGCCACCTCCATTTACCATAATTTTATATACTAATTTACGATAATGTCAATATATATTTACTATAGTTGGGTTACTATAACACATAGGGATATTTACCATAACGTTATAGTAAACCACTTAGTAAGGAGTTACTATAATCTCATAAATTAACATAGTAATTATAGTAACTCAAGGTGGCTATAGAATAGGTTATTTTGTAGCCAGCTATAGAGTAGTTGTTCTATATATATATATATATATATATATATATATATATATATATATATATATATATATATATATATATATATATAGCATTATTAACATTTTTATTAATTTACTTTGTACTATATTCCTTGATTTTTTTGTACAAAATCCTTTTGTTATTAAAATTTCATTTATGAACAAGGCATTTCCATACCTCTACAATCTAGCTGACATGTCTAAGTCGAGACCCACACCTCTAAACCTGTTCTTATTTAATGAACAAGACCCTAAATTGAATCATAAAGTCATCAGTGAGGAGATTCTTGTTGTTGAGACTTGAGAAGCACAGGCTGTCCGCTGGAGAAGATCAACCACGTACGTACGTAGCTAGTTGTGAAAAATACTCCAGAAGTTAATCGGATTCCACGTACGTAGCTAGTTGAATGAATTGTGGGGAACTCTAGTCTAGCTCTTATGCAGTACCTCACCTTCCCCCACATGCTTGCCATGCTGCAGATGTACGCATTTCGCCTAAATAAGTACACATATACCAAAGTACTCCGTTCGCTCCAAAATAAATTGTTTTTTTAATTTTAGAAATCATGTTTGATCATTTGTTTTATTCATTTTTTATGCAAATAATAAAATAGATAAGTCATTATTAAAGTATCTCTAATAATAAAATAAGTTATAAAAAATAAATGATATTTTATATAAATTTTTTGAATAAGATAAATGGTCAAATAAGATGTCTAAAAGTTAAAAACATCATCTATTTTGGGATGATAGAAGTATAATGTCTAGGAGTGTACTACCAAACCCATATAATTAATAACCCTCTAATAACAATATTAATTATTGCTTGTGGGGAACATAGTTTGCGTCAATCCATAACATACAACGCAAGTATCCGTGCCAGTTGCGTGGTTATCACTTGTCGCACTTTTTTATCCTGGACGATCGAGCTAGCTAGCTCGGTAGCTCTCCTGTACTCAAGGGAACGATATTTTTCTCGGCATTTAGGGAGTGTTTGGTTTCACGTTTAAATTCCTGTCACATCGAATGTTTGATATATATATATAAAGTATTAAATATAGACTAATTATGAAACTAATTGCATAACTTATGACTAATTTACGAGACGAATCTTTTAAGCCTAATTAGCCCATGGTTTGACAGCGTGGTGCTACAGTAACATATGCTAATGATAGATTAATTAGGCTTAAAAATTCGTCTCGGAAATTAGCCTCCATCTATGTAATTGGTTTTGTAATTAATCTATACTTAATGCTTCTTATTAATATCTAAACATTCGATGTGACATAATTTTAGTAGCGACTAAAGAACCAAACACCCCTTAATTTGTACATACACGTGACGTGTCTAGGATATGACAACGATCAAGTCTGAGTAGTTTTTACGACCAATAAAGCGTAATCACTTTCATGACACATACTCCCTTCTTCCCGGATTAAATGGACATCTGGAGTTTAAATTTTTTTCCAATTTAATCGATCACATAGGCGTGAAGTCCAATGTCTATAGCAGTAGAAGACAAAAGTTTATGGAACGCCGTGGGACCAACAGAGGGAACTGACGGAGTGCAGGTGCTCTCATCCATTCGTTTTTGCACTGTAGCACCAGTCGTCTATCCTTGTCCCCTCACACAGTAGCGTTGCAGCTTCTACATTTATGTCACGTCGTACTAGTATAGGGGCAAAAATATAATTTTTCAGCGGCACTAATTTACAGCTTCGTATCTCATACGTGCGATTATTACGGGACGGGAGTACTACTATTCTCGCCCAGCCCCCCTCTCTCTCTCTCCTGATATATGGATGAACCATTGTACGTAGAAACGTTGCAATCTTTTGCTTCCATGACGAAATAAATGGACGTATGCACTGTTTGTTTATTTTTGGTCTATGACTTATCCACTGCAGCAAGGCACATTCTCAACTTCTACCACTCAGCCTTGGTTCTTCTTCTTCATCAAGGCACTGTTTTTTTTTTTTTGTCAATGACTTGTCCATTTCAAAATAAACTTTAGTCACTATCGCATCGAATGTTTGTACATATGTACGGAGCATTAAATATAGACTAATTATGAAACTAAATATACAGATTGAGACTAATTTGCGAGACGAATTTTTTAAACCTAATTATTTCATTATTTGACGATGTGGTGCTACATTAAAAATATGTTAATAATAAATTAATTAGACTAACCGAGTACCTCTATAATTTATTTTATTATTACTGTTTGACCCCGACGTGACACCCAAAAAGAGCTAATGGGGACGTCGGATCAGACCAGCCACCGGGTCCAGCGACAGATCTCCATCTAGCGGCGACAGATGCGGCAGCCGGCAGATGGCGTACTGAGAGGACGAGGTTACACGATGAAGCAGCCAATGGCCGGCGTCAAATCAGCAGGCTGTACTCCTACGTGGCTCTCGTAGGGTCTCTAAAAATTTTCAGCTTAAAGTGTCACATCAAATCTTACGACATATATATAGAGTATTAAATATAGACGGAAAAAGAACTAATTATATAGCTGGGTAAGAAATCGTGAGGCGAAACTTTTAAACCTAATTAGTCCATAATTAAACACTAATTATCAAATATAAACGAGTAGCCAAAACCAAAAAATTTCGTCATATAAACACGGCCTAAGCTCCAGGTCGACCATCAATCGAGGGATGGCCGGCAGCCGGCTCGGGTGGCCACTGCTGCTGCTAGGCAAGGTACGAACGCCACACCGAAGAGGCCCGTGGGTGGCCCAATGGCGTCGCCCCACGCTGCTGCATGGAGATCGCTGTACAGTAATCTGATCTCGGGGTGCCAATTATTGAAAAGCTCGCCCAATCGTCAGTTGGCGTGTCCTTAAATCCGGCTGGACTTTTTTCTTTAACTACAACAGTGTTTTTTTCTCACAAATTTATTCTAATTTATCTAGATTCCTTCAAAATTCCTTCAAACTAACGAGACCACATCCCACGCATTCGGGCTTCAAACATAGGGATTATTTACATATTTACCATCATTATGATGTAAGTGGTATAAAAAGTACCATGTCAGTGACTCATATGTCAGTGACACAGTATAATATGTCATCCGTAATAATGGTAAATATGTAAATGCCCCTAAACGCAGGCACCGCGCAATGTATCTAGGGTTCGATTCCCTGTCCCACGCCCCCGCGTCCATTTTTTATTTTGAGGTATATGCATCGTAGGCCCTTGAACTTGTCTCGTGGTGCCACTTAGGTCCACAAACTCTCTAATCGTACTTCTGACACCCTAATGCTGTTTAACTATGTCACTTAGATCCATAACTCATCGGATCAAGGTTTTTGCCGACGTGGCGGGGATAGAGCGCACGTGAGTGGTCATGGCGCCTGCTGCATGCGGCGGCGGACGTCGCGCCACCCTGCTGCTGCTCCTGTCGCTAGCTCTCCGCGGCGCGGCGTACCTGCAGGAGTGGAAGAACTTCATCATCCATGCGCAGCCGCTGCTCCATCATGGACATCATCGCCGGGCTGGACGCCACCGTTAAGGACGGCGTCGACGTGCTGTCCTTCTCCATCGGTGCCTACTCGGGCATGCAGTTCAACTACGACTCCATCGCCATCGCCGCGTTCAAGGCCATGGAGCGCGGCATCTTCGTCAGCTGCGCCGCGGGCAACGCGGGGCCGGACCCCGGCACAATCGACAACGGCACACCGTGGATGCTCACCGTCGCCGTGAGCACCATGGACCACGCGATACGAACCAATGTGAAGCTCGGCAACGACGAGGAGTTCCATGGAGAGTCCCTGTTCCAGCCCAGGAACAACTCCGCCGCAGACCCACTCCCACTGGTGTACCCTGACGCGAAGGGCTTCGACGCTAGCTGCGACTGTAGCGTGCTGCGCGGCGCCGAGGTGGCCGGCGTGAGAGCAGGGGCCTGAGCAGCCGCATCGAGGCCGACCAGACCATGGTGGCGTACAGCGACATGGGCATGATCGCTCCTATAGTCCACGGACCACTCATCGCGTCGTGTCTGGTCACATGACTCACGGCCACCTCCAGCTCGGGTCTCAGCGCCAGCGTAGCCACCCTGCTCCGTCGCCGAGGCCATGCACATTGCCTGCCTGCCCACTTGCGTAGGCGCGTTGTGCAGCCAAGAAGCCATGGCGCCTTGCCCAGACGCCGCCCACACCATACTGGCAACCGCGGGGCTACAGCCGCTCATGTGGGCGCTCGTGTGGGGTGCTGCGGCTGCGGCTCCGTGTACCGCTGTCGGTGTTTCGAACCGGCAGGCCCTCAACCAACTAGTAAATTTATACTGCGTGTGCCCAATCCCAGATGGTGATGCAAAGAGACACAAGGTTTATACTGGTTTAGGCAATAGGTGCCCTATGTCCAGTCTAAGAGTTTGATCTTGTATTCCTTGCACCGAAATGCTTGTAGTAGGGGGTTACAAGCAAGGCGAGAGAGAGAGAGAGCTAGTCCCAGGTCTCTGCGGGGAGTGGCATGGATTGCTTGAGATGTTGATCTCAAGTAGCGGGGAAGCTCGTGTGTTCGTCCGTGTGTTTATGCGTGAGTTCGTCGCGTGGGCGTAGGCCTAATCGTAAACCTTCGCCCCCTAGAAACAGCCCTGGTCCCTCCCTTTTATAGTTGAAGGGGGGACATGGGTGATACATGCGCTAGCTATTCGGCGTCGTGCGAACGAAGGCGGCATGTTCGAGCCCTGTAGCCTGTTACTATGGTGGCATGGTCGATGGAGTGGTCCCGTCCTTGAAGTACTAGGGCGACGCGCCAATCACATCTGACCCTGTATGTCATGGGAGCTCTAATGTTAGCTTGAAGCGGGGCGTGGCGGTCGACGCGCCGGTCACCGTGTGTTGACTGCGTGAGAAGCCGAGACTCAGTTGGTGCTGAGGCCGAGCCATCGTGGGAGGCTCGGCGGGCATGAATCCCAAGGTTGCCGAGACCCTGAAGTATATTGCTGAGGCTCGGGGGGGGGGGGGGGGGGGCAGTTGGTCCCATGCGCTGATTCCGAGGCTATGGTGACCCAGACTTGACTCCCCATGCCGTGTTGTTCCTGGGGCAAGAGTTAGGTGGCACAATGTAGTGCGGGCGCTGATCGTAAGCACAACACCAGAGCACAGTGGCCGGTAACCCCTACCCCGTCCTGTCCTAGACGGTATGGTGTTGATGCTACCTCCCGTCTCGTCGGCCGCTCCACGGTGTCGAGCCGTCGTTCGGCTGATATCGCGGGAGTGGTTGGCGCATTAACGAGACGTGATGCTCGGTCGGGGAGACTGGTCGAGGCAGAAGCGATGGGTTGTTGCTGAGCCGGCCTCAAGCGATACGGAGAATCGGCATCTCGTCTAAGGCTTTACGTGCGGGGCCTTGGGCAAGACGGAGAATTGGTTCCCCGTCCGAGGCCTCCCGTGCGAGGCTTTGAGCGAGGCGAAGATTTGGTAGGCCGTCGAGGCCTTGAGCGAGGCAGAGAGCCGGTGGGCTCGGACAAGGCCAGGGGTTAACTAACGGTTTGCCTTTTGGCTTTGTCTTAAACGGGGTCTAGGCGATATTTTCAGTATACGCTCAGGGTACCCTGTTTTATGATACCCGACAGTAGCCCTCGAGCCTCAGGGAGAGCATGAGCGCTCTTCTTGAGGTTTTGACGAGGCTTGACCTGCGGTAGCTCCTGACGGGATAGTGTTTCGTACTTCGAGGCCTTGGTGAGTGCGCGCGAGCGCACCCGCCGGGTGTAGCCCTCGAGGCCCTAGGGGAGTGGATTTATTCCTCCAGGGTCTTTTTTCCACATTGAGTCAAGGGATTTTATCATATTCGCTGAGCCCACGAGTGCGAGTTTAGGTCACGGGGTCTCGATAGGATCGCAGGAGGAGCCCTCGAGCCTCTGCACGGAGCGAGAGGGCGATCGGGAGTTCCCTAGACTTTTTGTGTGACCCTCATGTTTCCTTTTCGCTCGAAAGGAGGGGTGGAATGTGCCAGGCTACCCTTGATGGGCGCGAGCGGTGGCACTTCCGGTGAGCTGTTATCGGGTAAGTCCGAGTGGAGGCCCGTGCCCTGTTCGCTAGGGGTTGGCTAGCAGTCCAGAGACGCACTCCAAGAGTACCAGAGGGTTTCTCTAGTGGGTGCCAGGGCCATTCGCTGGGCCCCGGTGGCTCGGTGCCTCCCTACAGTGGGATCCCATTCGGAGACCTCCCTGCCGATCTCGGACACGACTTAGGGTGTCCCAAGCGTTTCGCTTGCTTAGGTCTCGGCCCCGTATAGGCTCGCCCATAGTCGTCCCTAACTCTGTTGCCCTGGGGCGGCTGTCGAAACCCTCAGGGGCCTAGCCTTCGAACCCCTAGACCGTAACGGGCTCTATGCCCTTTTATCGCATTTTTCTAAATTTTCAAGTGCGGGCTTGGGTCATTTGTCTTTGTCTTGGGTGCAGGAGGAGCCCCCGAACCTCTGCACAGAGCGAGAGGGCGATCAGGGGTCCCCCTAGCTTTTTGTTCGACCCTCATGTATCCTTTTCGTTCAGACAGAGGGGTTGTTTGCGGAGCCCCCTCGAGTGCGAACTTGGGTCGCTGGGTCTCGGCAAAGTTGCAGGAAGAGCCCCTGAGCCTCTACACGGAGCGAGAGGGAGATAAGGAGTTCCCCTGGCTTTTTGTACGCCCCTCATGCGTGAGGGTTTGTTTGCCGAGCCCCCCTCGGGTGCGAGCCTGGGTTGTGAGGTCTCAGCATATCTGTAGGAAGAGCCCCCTAGCCTCTGCACGGAGCGAGAGGGCTGTCAGGGGTTCCCCTGGATTTTTGTATGACCCTCGCGCAACCTTTTTGTTCGGAAGGAGGGGTTGTTTGCCGAGCCCCCTCGAGTGTGAGCCTAGGTTGCTGGGTCTCGGCAAGGTTGCAGGAAGAGCCCCTTAGCCTCTACGCAGAGCGAGAGGGCCATCAGGGGTTCCCTTAGCTTTTTATATAACCCTCGCGCTTCCTTTTTGTTTGGAAGGAGGGGTGGAATATGCCATGCTACCCTCGATGGGCATGAGCGGTGGCACTTCCGGTGAGCTGTTATTAGGTAAGTCTGAGTGGAGGCCCGTGCCCTATTCGCTAGGGGTTAGCTAGCAGTCCAGAGACACACTCCAAGAGTACCAGAGGGTTTCTCTAGTGGGTGTCGGGGCCATTTGCTGGGCCCCGGTGGCTCGGTGCCTCCCTACGGTGGGATCCCATTCGGAGACCTCCCTGCCGATCTCGGACACAACTTAGGGCATCCCAAGCATTTCGCTTGCTTGGGTCTCGACCCCATATGGGCTCGCCCATAGTCGTCCCTGACTCTGTTGCCTTAGGGCAGCTGTCGAAATCCTCGGGGGCCCAGCCTTCGAACCCCTGGACCGTAACGGGCTCGGCACCCAGTTCCTTCGTCTAAAAGGAATAGGGTGGGGGGATATCTCCCCCATTGGCTTGTCAACGGCTGGCATGCCTTTTGAGGCGATTTTCTCAGGGAGGCAGAACGGCGCCTGCCGCTGCAGCGGTTGGACGTGACATTGTGTCAGCGGGTGGAACATAACTATTCACACGATTAATGAGGAAAAGGTGGGCACGTGGGCGGTAAAATCAGATCTGGATTAACTGTGCCAGATCTAAGGGAAACTTCCTCGATTTTGTTGCTCGTCCGTTTTGCCTTCTCCCTGCATAAATATGTGACGAGCCTCGCCCCTCCCCTCTTTACCTTGCCTACGTTAGCCTTTGCCGCCCTTGAGCTGTCGCCGGAGCGGAGAGCACCGGGAAGAAGAAGGGAGATGGGCGAGGCAGAGAGAGAGAGAGAGAGAGAGAGACTCACCACTGTAGGTGAATTCTCCACCACACTCATGGCCGGCAACGTTGTTGTCATCGAGGTGGACCCTTGGGGCCTGTCCGACGTATCTGTGGAGATGCTCCAGTCGCTCGTCGATGATGGTCTTCTCTGTCCAGTTACTGACTCCAACAGGCTAGAGTGGATTGCTCCGTCGGGCAAGCCAGAGCCGAGGCCCCACGATGGCTACGTCGTGAGCTTCGTGTCTTTTCATGAGCACGACCTTGGCCTTTCGGTGGACCGGTTCATGCGGGCGCTCCCGTACTACTACGGCGTGGAGCTCCACAACTTCAACCCCAATTCCATCACGTAGGCGGCCATCTTCGTCGCCGTCTACGAGGGGTATCCAGGGATTGCTCCCCATTGGGAGCTATGGCTCCACCTCTTCCGGCAGGGCATACCACCAAGCCGACGGGTATGTCAAGCACGAGGAAGGCGGTGAGGGCCAGTGGCTGCACTCTCTAAGTGCGCCAGGACTTTGAGCACCTTTACATCTCGGCCTAGGTCGCGTCAACCAATCACCGCTGGTACACCAGTTGGTTCTACCTTCGCAACAACAACGGCGGACTCCCCCCTACACCGGGTGAATCGTGGAGAGCTGTCCGGAAAAGTGGAAGTATGGCATCCCGAGGGAAGATTAGCCCAAGCTACTGCCGCTCCTAGAGGGGTTGGAGAGGCTATGGGGCCATGGCCTTACTGCGGCTGTGGTCATGGCCGCCTTCCACCGCCAGAGGGTGCTGCCGCTGATGGCTCGGTGGTAGCGCCTGTTCGAGATGAGGTCGGATGAGCCGATCGAGGGCATCCGGATGTCTGCCTCCGCCCTCTCTGATGAGGAAATTCTTCATCGGGTGAGGGAGATGGTGGAGGCAAAGCTAAGGAGCAGTGGCCTGACCCCCTTCACGATGCGCCCATCGCGGGGGTTCCTCTCGCTGGTAAGTCATGCGCCGCTGCAGCCCCCGAGTCCTCCTCGTTTCTCACCATTTCTTGTTCTCTTATTCGTGTTCATCGTTCCTGCAGGGGATGAGGGACGTGCGAGACTCCCCGCCACCCGTTCCTGAGGATGCATGGTGGCGGGCGGCCAACCGGGCACACGCTGAGGCACAGAAGAGGTGGAAGGATGCTGAGGTGGTGAAGCACATGAGGAAGATCCTTGCGCATGAGGAACTGGAGAAGCGCCGCTAGTAGCAGAGGCAGGACGGTCTCCTGGTGGTGTCATCTCCGTTGTCGTCGCTGTCGGCGGACTCTACGAGCAGAGATGACAAGAGCGAGATGGGGCGGGGTCCCCTAGACCATCTCACTGACATTGGGGAGATGGTGCTCGGGGCCTCGGCAAGCAGCCCGGCACTCTCAGGAGGAGGAGGAGGAGATGCCTCGGGGCCGGCGATCGCCCGCCCTAGGGCCAAGGCTGACATGCCCGAGGCGCGGGCATTGGGAAAGCGCGCCGTCAGCCCGGTGGTCTCGACGGCAGCAGTGGAGCAGGTGGCGGTGGGGGCGACGCAACTGCCCCCGCAGAGGACCTAGGGGGCACCGGGGTCCGTCGAGGGCCGACCAGCGCCGACGGATACAGAGACCGCACCTCTACCGCTGCCACCACCTTCGTAGAGGAGGGTCGCTGCACCGAAGCGGCTGTAGCCCCACTCGAGGTAAGTGTATGTTCGATAGAGTTGAAGCATTTTCTGTTCGTTCTTCGGTCTCATGCTGACCCCGTAAGTATTTTGTCTTTAGCCAGAAGTGACTTGTGGAGGTGCCCACCTTGGCGCCGCTTAAGGCACTCAAGGTGAGCCCTAGCTCCACTACCCACTGGGTTGCGGAGGCGCAAGCCACCATACAACATGGCGCGGTGTCAGCGAGGGCCGACCCAAAGGAGTCGGTCACCCAAGGAGGGGCTACCGAGGCAACCCCGACACAGACGGGGGAGGGAGCGCCTCCACCCCACGAGGCCAAGGCTCACGAGTCAGATGGGGCCGAGGCGCCTTCAGTTGCCGAGGCCTCCAAGGTCGAGGCCCCCCGGGCCTCCGAGGCTGAGGCGATGGAGGTCGGGGCACCCACGATCATGGAGGCCACAGCGACAGGGGCCAGAGCTCCCAGGACCACCAAGGCCACGATGGTGGAGGCTGGAGCCCCTAGGACCACCGAGGCCGACGTGATCGCGGCGAAGCCATCGGCCTAGGAAGTGGAGATGAAGGCAGTGGAGGCCTCGGTGACACCCCTGGTCCAAGGCCTGCTGCTGTTGCGGGAGAGCGCCCGGGAGGTGGATGTCTATCCGATCTCCTCTAACGATACTTCCCAGGCGCAAGAGGTGGTTGATGTCGAGGTGGCTGGCACCGTGGAATAGCTGGCTCCGACCCTGGGCGAGGGAAGCTCGGCCCTCGTGTGGGTATGACCCGAGCCCCATGGGTGGGATCACCCGCGTGTCCTATGGCAGAGCCGAGATGACCCTGAGGGGGAGCCTCTGTTCACCCTTGAGGACGCGGTCGAGGGGGGGGGGGGGGGGGGCGCTAGGATACCTTCGAGCAGTACCGCCAGCTAGTGGAGCGGTCGTTGCGGACAACGCTATCCGTTGTGGCTGACAGTTTGCCCGGCGTCACCCAGGTACGCGCCTTCCTTTCTTGTGTGGCGTCGTCTTTTTTTGAGTTTTCTTGCAGTGCATGACCGCTATTCCGCTTATCCAGGAGCTCGAGACCCGGTCCCTCGGGAAGTCGGTCTTTCTTTGGCGGGAGAGGGACGTCTAGGACTAGCTCCAGCGGTAGAAGGGCCTGCTTGCCGGTGCCAATGAGCTTCTATCAGCGTGGAGCATGGAGGTGGAGGACCTCCGCCTCCATTGTGCTGATGCAAAGGCTGAGGCAGCCACGGCTTAGGAGCAGGTCGCCCCTTTGGCGGCATAGGTCAAGGAGTTGGAGGAGGAGCTGGCCCGGGTGGCTGGCGATCACGACGCCTTCAGGTCCTAGGCTAGAGAAGCCACGACCTCTGTTAAGGCCCTTGCTAGACATCTTGGGATGGAGTAGGGTGCACACTAGCTGATGAAAGGTGCCTTGGATGAGGCCCTTAAGGCGGCTGAGGCTTCCCTGACCGAGGCTGTGGTCTAGAGGGGAAAGGCAGAGGGCAAGTCTTATTCCCCTTGTTTTATTTGTTTTTCTTGTGTTTGGCCCCTAACTCCTTGGTGTGATACAGAGCTGGAGGGAGAGGCTTCTAGGGCGGCCAAGGCCTCCCGGGTCGAGGTCCAGCGCCTGAAGGAGAAGGCCAAGGCATATCGGGTCGAGGCCCAGCGCTAGAGAGAGAAAGCCGAGGCCTCTTGGGTCGAGGCCCGATGTTGGGAGGAGAAGGCCAAGGGTGAGTCCCATAGGCTTCTGTCCCTATTTGGCTTGTTTTCCTTTGCGCTCAACCCCATTCCGTTTCCTTTGGCGCAGAGTTGGAGATGGAGGTCACCCGGGCAGCCGAGGCCTCTATCGCCGTGCAGGCGGTGCTCGAGACCGAGATTGGGGAGCACGACATGCTGAATAGTGCCACCCGTACCGCCTGCGAGGCCCTAGAGGTTGAGGGGGTCCAGTCAGGAAGCTCCCTCGGGAGCCGCCTAATTGCGTTGAGTGGCCAAGCACGCAAGCGACTTCGAGGGGCGCTGCACATGGGTGTTAAGCATGCCCTGGCCGTCATCGCCTCGCACTACATCAGCATTGACCTCAAGGCCATCAGCGATGGCTACGTCCTGCCTGATGATGACGGGGAGGCCGATGAGGAGGTGGTGAAGCTGATGGAGGCAGCAGAGGGCCCCGGCACGGCGCTGGCCAAGCTTTTTGAAGAGGAGGTGGTCCTTCCCATGCCGTCCACCGATGCTGGAGGCCCTGAGCCATGACCTGGGCCCAAGAGGCCATGTAAATAGAATAGGGATTAACTTTGTATCATAACACTTATGGCCGTCGAGGCCCTTTTTTTAAAGTACTCAAGCTTCTTAATCGTTTTTCTTGTATTTCCGAGCCTCTGTCCTCTGTTGTCTCTGATCAGATTTCTTTACAAAAAACCTCCTTGGAGCCTAAGCCACCCCTTGGGCGAAAGGTGGTGAGGGAGCGCCGTAGCCTGAAGGCATAGGCCATCTTGTGACTCTACCGGCCTTCTAGCCCTGAGACGGACTTTCGGTCCTTGGTTTTTCACAACCGATTTGTCAGAGCGTGCTAGAGAGTTTGGCGTAGGAATTTTTTCGAAGAATGACTAAAGAATGGTGCGTGGGACTTAGGGGGGAGTCCCCCATCTAGCCCTCGAGGTGAAACAACCCCAATTTCCATGAAGGGAAATCCACATAGTTGAAGTGTAATAAGACCATAGTAGATCATATTACCCAAATCCTAGTCGAATATCACATCCATACAACGATAATATCAGAGTACAAATATTGCGGAATTACATAAATTATTATATCGCCGCATTGGCGGAATCAAAAGTAGCATTCATTCAGAATAGCTTGAAGATAAGATCGCCAAACTTGAGTATAGGCACGAACCCCTCAACCGTCAAACTCCTCAGAGCTATACTCCTCAGCAGAACCTGTATGTCAAAATTTATCAGTATGATTTGTACTGGCCACTCCCGACCCTATGAGCATTGCTTTGTGGAAATTGGATGCAAGTTGGATATATGCAAAAGGAACCTATAAGGCTGGGGTTTCCTATGTATTTTAGCATATCAAGTATATAACAATATAGTCAAGTTTTAACACCATCCCCACACCTATTCCACCCATTCCCATTCCAGAGCCAGGTTTCGATCCTGGGATAGACATACCACCATCTCCACACTATCACCATACCATTGCTCAGTCGACAGGCCAACTCCCTCTCGGCACTATCTCAAGGCCCGTAGCCCCTGGCTACGACCGAACACTCACTTCCAGGGGAGGAAGAAAAGAAGGACTCATCTCTCTATCTAGTTTAAGCGAAACCCAGGAAAGGTCCATAGCCGACAAGTCAGCACATGTATCGATCGATCAACCATACACTCTGCAGAGGTTTTACATAACCACAAGATCCGCCTTCCTCGCTGACCGTCGTCAACTGGGCTGATTCCGGCCGCTTGCTAGCCTTGGATAATGCCACTCTACCATTCAGCCCTGGTACACCCCAAGTCTAGTCTGGGGTGGCTGAAACTGTGAGTCATGAGCTAGGTCCACAAGGTCTCCATGAAGTCTTAGAAGGGTGTGGGGGAATCCTCCGCGCCTCGTACCTCCCTCGCACTATCCACTATCAACCTAGTAGTAGTGGCAATATCCTACCAAGTAGTCCGGCCATCCTGCACCATATAGGGCGAGTGGTACGTAAGGCTTCCCGGTGAATCTGAGTACTAGTAAGTCCTTAGGGGTGACCAAGCCAGAATGTCTTCATTAGGGTTTCCATTTATCGTGCCACCATAGCACCTCCATCCTGGGCTCCTCCCATCATAGGTTCACACCCAGGACCACCTCATATACCATTTACCCACCACAGGTATCCATTCCAAGGGTGCCCCGGTAGCACCACATGGCATGACTTGCCCCAGGCTCGTCATATACTCCAACTTGGTCGACACAACCCTCACCCTCCACACACCCAAGTCACACATGCAACACTCTCCCCGTAGTCCAGAATACACCATGCATTAATGTAGTATAAGCATAGTAGAAGTACAAGCAATTTAAAATATAGCAGTAAGCGTGTGTCTAACCTAATAGCGGGGTATGCAGGGGTAAGGCTGCGTCAAGGTAAAGGCCATCAAGAAAGCATACTACCATGCAAGTCCTATCATAGTATGATTATAATAGTAAAGTAAAGTAATAGCAGTTCTATATTAGCCATGCGTAATAGGTGCTACGAGATTGGGTGGGATGTGGCACCTTCAGTGTAGTTGTCTCCATACTCCTCACGGTACACATGATCCTCGTCGGTCTGGTGCTCCTCCGAGTCTGCAAACGATCACATTATAGTCATGTTAGCGACGTCTATAGAATAGCACAAAGAAGCAATGAAAATTCAAAAGAGCCAAATGCACTCAAGCATGGGTTCATTACGTAGGGCTCGATTTTAGATGAATTTTGGTCCTGGTTTCATATTTTTCTGAGGTCATATGAATTAGTTATGAATTTTTGAAGTTTAAATCTATTTCTGAAAATGGAAAAAGAATGAATTAATCCTGGGCTAACACGTGTCATGCTATGGTTGGTCCACGTGGCTTGCTGACGTCAGCATGACGTTAGCCTCACGGTTCTGAGCTGACAGGTGGGGTCCCGCTGATGTCAGCATGACGTGTGGGTCCAGAGTGTCCGTGTCACTGACATATGGGGCCAGGTCAACGGTCAATGTTGACCAGTCAATGGTCAATACGATCGGGTCTCAAACGGGCTTCAGGTTGGGCCAGTTTGGGCCAGGCCAGGCCAAACACGTGGCACGTTGTGGCACTGCCACATCACGGCCATGGGCTCTTATTGGGCTTCGTCCACAGCGCGGCTCACACCGTGTGGCTCACGGTGGACCAACGCTCATGGTCCATGGACTTATGGCAAGGCGCATGGTGGACCAAGTACACCATCTCTTCTCCTTGGCTAGGCTCATGTGCACCGAGCTCATGCATGGGTGGCCGGTGAGGGGGTGTTCCCCTGTTTTTCTCCCGCGGTGGTGCCCCTGCCAGCGGCGAGGTGGCTGTGAGCCTTCGTGGCGGTGCTGGTGCCCAATTGGGGAGGGGAAAGGCTTCCCTAGGCTACGGCGACTGCGATGGTGGGGTCTAGGTGGCGGCCAGGGCTCACCATGGCGCTGGCCATGGCGAACGGCGGCTCGGCAGTGCTCACTGGTGGCGAGGTCGCATTTGCAGGCTCTCCGGTGGCTCGACTGGGCAGATAGGGGCTTCAACGGATCCGTGGGTGCACGGCGAAGGTGTCTAGGGCTCAAGGTGGGGCTTCGGCTTCAAGGTGGCCATTAGGGGTGTCTTGGCGGCCATAGCAATGTAGTGACGACGGTGAGGCATGCGGGTGAACCATGGGGCTCCAGCGGGGTGGTCACGGCGTGCACGTGAGTTACCCGTGGCTTCAGCGAACGGGATAGGTGAGTCGAGGAGGCGCCAGGCGCTCCCAGCAGTACTAGCCATGGTGGTCGGTGCTCTGACCAGTGGTTGGGTGCTCGGACCGGTGGTCGGTTGCTCAGCACGGTGGTTTGGTGCTTGGACCGGTGGTCTGGTGCTTGGCATGGTGGTTTGGTGCTCAGAGGTGGTCTGGTGCTCAGCACAGTGGTTTGGTGCTCGAAGGTGGTCTGGTGCTCCGGTGGTGGCTGCGCCATGGCGGTGGCATGGTGAGCGTAGCATGCGTGCTCGGCTACTGGCGTCTGGGGAACTTGGAGAGGTCTACAGCGTCCTAAGGGCTCGAGGATGGTCACGGTCAACGTGAGCATGCTGTGCTGGTGTGCCTAGAGGCTGGGGATGGCCTTGGCCTATGCGCTCATGGTATGGAGTGCCATGGCGGAGTAGCAAGATCCGATGGTGAGCAGGGAAAAAAATCGAGGGCTCATCGTGGGTGCTGTGGAAGAAAGGATGGTGGTGCAGTGACGAGTTGCGGCCGTGTAGCTCCGGAAGCAGTGCCATGTAGCGCTGACCCACTACCATGATGATGACGACGATGTCGCCCTTGGCTCCGGTGACTTCGGCAGTGCATGGGGGCTCCGATCCTCCTCTCACGAGCCCTTCATGGCCCTCTTCCCTTGGTGTGGTGCGGCTGTTGGGCCACCAAGCGGCGGCAGAGGCTGAGGGAGAAATTAGGGCGCCGGGCGTGAGCGGCGTGCGGGCTGGCTTTATAGCCGAGCGCCATGCCTCCCATGGCAGAAAGCATCGTGTGGTGGAGGCATGTGCATCGCATCAGATGGTGGTGCAAGGTTGCATGGGCGTGGCGCAAGGGGATAGGGTCATGCCCCGGGCGTGACCCCCTAGCCCGCCCCTGCCATAGCTGTCGGGCGCCGGTCGCGTAGGCGGTTGAGGCATGGGTGAGGAAGATGACACTGTAGATGGGGGTGGCTGACATGTAGGGTCTAGCAGGCAGCGGCTGCGAGCGAGGCAGATGAGTGTGCGAGCGATGCGCTAGGCCGGCTTGTGGGCTGCGAAGCCGAGCAGCCTAGGCTGCGAGGCCTTCTTCCTCATTTCCTTTTTCTGTTTTCTTTTTCTTCTTGCTTGATTTGGATTCAAATTTGGTTTGGGTATTTTGAATTCAAAATGGGTGCACCAAATTCAGTGGAGTTGTTAAGCATATCATAACTCAAATGGAAATCCAAATCACATTTTGAATTAACAAAGCATGCAATACTTTATTTGTTAGAATTTAAATAAACACAATTAACTAATGACATGCCATGCTTATGTGTTAACTTGGGTTGGGGTTAGACCTAATGCATCTCTTAGGTTGGGTTACTATCTATGACACTCATCATCACATGGGAGTTCTAAGAAAAATTTTGTAGTTGGTATTTTTTTAGTGTGTGGATTTTTGGGTTGTTACAGTCCTACCCCCTTAACAGAATCTCGTCCCCGAGATTAAAGCGTAACGTACTCTTTGAAGAGGTAAGGATATTGTAGCTGGAGGTCAGACTCTTTTTCCCATGTTGCTTCTCTCTCTGTGTGATTGCTCCATTGGATCTTGCACATAGGGATAGTCTTGCTTCGGGTCTCTTTGGTATCTCTGCCTAGAATTCTGATAGAATGTTCTTTATACTCAAGTGTGTCTTGAATGTCAAGTGTATCAGTTAGAATTACTTCATCGGGCACTCTCAAACACTTGCGTAGCTGTGAGACATGGAATACGGGATGTATACCCATCAATTCCTCGGGTAGCTCAAGTTTGTAGGCGAGCTTTCCAATCCTCTTGCAAATCTTGTATGGGCCAACAAATCTAGGGGCAAGCTTTCCTTTCACATGGAATCTGACAGTCCCACATAGCGAGGATACCTTGAGATAGACGAAATCCCCCACATTAAACTGAAGTTCTCTTCTCCTTTTGTCAGCATAGCTCTTGTATCGACTTTGAGCAATTCTCAAATTCTCTCTTACTTGAGCAACTCCTTCTTCGACATCTTTAATCTTAGCGGAGTTAAAGAACGATCTTTCTCCTAGTTGGGACCACATCAAAGGTGTCTTACAAGGTCTACCATACAGAGCTTCAAATGGCGACATCTTGATACTGGCTTGGTAGCTGTTGTTGTAAGAGAACTCAGCATAGGGTAAGCATTTCTCTCAATCAGAGCCATAGTTCAGTACACTAGTGCGAAGCATGTCCTCTAAGATCTGATTTACTCATTTTGTCTATCCATCTGTCTATGGGTGGTAAGCGGTACTGAAATCAAGTTTGGTTCCAATGGACTTGTACAGAGCTTCCCAGAATCGGGACACAAATTGAGGACCACGATCAGATACAATACTAGAGGGAGCTCCATGCAGTCTGAGAATATGCTCAATATATAGATCTGCTAATTTTTCGGCATTGGTCTTGGTCTTTACTGGTACAAAGTGAGCAATCTTGGTCAAGCGATCAACAATCACCCAGATGGAATCATTGCCTTTCTATGAACGGGGCAATCCAACTATGAAATCCATGGATATGCTCTCCCACTTCCACTCGGGAACATCAAGAGGCTTTAGCAAACCTGTAGGCCTTTGATGTTCAGCCTTGACCCTATTATAGGTGTCACATCGTGCCACATGTCCTGCAATGTCTGTCTTCATGCCTTTCCACCAAAAGTGTTTCTTTAGGTCTTGATACATCTTTGAACCTCCAGGGTGAATACAGTATTTGGAGTCATGAGCTTCTGACAGAATTTCCTCTCATAGTACCGAGTCAGATGGAACACAGATTCTGTTCTTGAACCAGATGGTTCCTTGTTCATCTTCTTGTTGGTTGGTCTTATAGCCTAGTTTCATTAGACCATGGAGATACTCAATCTCTTCACATCTTTTTTGAGCTTGACAGATGCGATCTGTGAGATCATACTATATGCGAAGCTCATACAACAAGCCTTGCGGTAGTATCTCAAGTTGGAAATCATCAATCTCTTCCTTGAGCTTAGGTGGTACAGATTCAGTGATCAAAGTGTGACAGTAGCTCTTACGGCTCAGGGCATCTGCGACTACATTGGCTTTTCCTGGATGATAGTGAATTTCTAGGTCATAGTCCTTGATCAACTCTAGCCATCGGTGTTGCCTCATATTTAGATCTTCTTGAGTGAAAAAGTACTTCAAGCTTTTGTGATCGGTGTAGATATCGCACTTGTTGCCTATCAAGTAGTGCCTCCTAGATTTTCAAGGCATGTACAACTGCTGCTAACTCAAGATCATGAGTAGGGTAATGGTTCTCGTGTTGTTTCAACTGTTGAGAAGCATAAGCTATCACTCTTCCATCTTGTATCAATACACAACCAAGTCCTTGATGGGATGCATCACAATAGACCACGAATTCTTTGCTGATATCAGGCAATGCTAACACAGGAGTTGTGGTAAGCTTCTGTTTCAATTCCTAGAAGCTTTGTTCACACTCGGGCATCCATTCAAACTCCTTGGTCTTCTTTAGAAGATTGGTCATTAGACAGGCTATCTTGGAGAAATTCTTAATGAATCGGCGATAATATCCAGCCAATCCTAAGAAACTTCTGACTTCTGTCACATTACGGGGTTGATCCCACTCTTTCACAGCTTTAATCTTGGCTAGGTCAACCGCGACACCTTCAGCTAATAGTACATGGCCTAGGAAGGCAACTTCCTATAGCCAAAACTCACATTTGCTGAACTTTGCGTAGAGCTGATGTTGGGCTAATTTCTCGAGCACAGTTCTCACATGTTCATTTTCTTCAGCTGGTGGGTGAATAGACAAGGATGTCATCAATGAATACCACCATGAACTTATCCAGTTCATCCATGAAAACCTTATTCATCATGTTCATGAAGTATACGGGAGTATTCGTGAGTCCAAAGGATACCACAGTGAACTCAAACTATCCATACCTCGTCATGAAAGCTGTCTTCGGGATGTCACTCTCTCGAATCTTCATCTGATGATAGCTAGATCTGAGATCAATCTTGGAGAAATACTTGTCACCTCGAAGCTGATCAAGCAGATCATCAATTCTTAGTAGGGGGTACTTGTTCTTGATGGTGACTGCGTTCAAGTTCCTGTAATCAATGCACATTCTCATTGAGCCGTCCTTCTTCTTAACAAACAGAACAGGGGATCCCTAGGGTGAAGCACTAGGGTCTGATATATCCCTTTGAGATGAGCTCATCAAGCTATTTCTTGAGCTCAGCTAGTTCATCAACTAACATGCGATAGGGTCTCTTGGCAATGGGTCCCGTTCCCGGCAACAGATCATTGATGAACTCTACATCATGGTCGGGTGGCATACCCGGTAATTCTTCAGGGAATACATCGGGATAGTCTCTGACTACTGGCACATCATGAACTGTCTTCTCCTCTTTTTGTGATTCTGAACTTGCTTTAAGGGCACATAGGATAGAGGTGGACTTTCTAGACTAGGGTTCACATCTAATGACTTGGCCTGATGGGTGGGTCACTTGGACGTATCTAGGTGAACATGATATGATACCTCGGTCAATGGTTAACCAATCCATACCTAAGATGACATCTAGGTTAGTGGAAGGTAAAAGGGTTAGGTCGGCTTTAAAGACAAGACCCTCAATGGTAAGACTCACTCCCTTACAGATGTGGGTGCATTTTAGGTCTCCTAACGGTGAACTGGTGATGATAGGCTTTTCACGTGGGGTTATAGGCAGGTTATGCTCTTGTGCAAACTTAGATGACATATATGAACAAGTTACTCCAGAGTCGAATAGAACTGATGCAGTGTTGCCATTAACTAAAAACATACCATACACCACGTCAGGGGCAGCTTGTGCTTCCTCGGCATCCAGATGGTTGAGACGTACACGAGTAGCAGATCCCTTGAACTAAGACTTCTGAGTAGCCGAGTTCTATGGGCACTCAGTGGCTTTGTGACCTAGTTGGCCACAAGCAAAGCAGGTGAAAGGCGTACCGCCTGTAGGGGTTGGCACGGTTGCCTTCTAGTTTCCAGTGCTTGGTGCAGGAGCAGGTTCTATGCTGGGCATTCATTCGCTGAGCAGGGACGGTTGAAATGGTCCTAAGTGTAGTGGTTCTGCGCATAACAGTCCTGGGTGTAACGATCTTGAGCAGGGTGGGAGTATTTGGCGGTGTAACCTCCACTACCCCTACTCGATCCAGGGTTGTCATCCCTGTTGTGGCGAGAGTGCTCCCTGGATGGTGCATCTCTATGGAACCTCTTGCGATCACATCCACGAAAGGACTCCTCAGGCTTACGCTTCCTCTCCCTATACTCTTCTCTAGCTTCAGCATGGTCCTTCTCAATCTGGATGTAGTGATCCACCAGAGCATGCAATGTGTTACTCTCAATACCGCCAAACTTCAGCTTGATGTGCGGGTTAAGTCCCTTGCAGTAATAGTACAAGCTTCTCTTTCTCTGAGTTCACAACATAGGGAGGCGCATAGCACAGAAGGTTAGTGAAACGGGTTGTGTACTCAGTCACCCTGTCCTTTCCCATCTTGATGTTGCGGAACTCCTTGGCTTTGGCCTCCATGATACCCTTGGGAATGTGGTACTCAGTGAATGCTTCAGCGAACTCATCCCATGAGATGTGGGCAAGGTCCTCATGGGAATCACTAAAACTATCCCACCAGGCACGTGCTGCACCTATGAGCTGGTGTGTGGCTGCTCCAACACACTCATCGTCGGTGAAAGTAGTGAGGTCAAGCTTCTTCTCCATGTCCTTGAGCTAGTCATCGGCTACAAGCGGGTCAGGGTCGATGCCATCATAGGTAGGTGGCCTTAGCTTTAGGAATCCCTCCAGCTTCCTTTGGAAGTCATTTTGCTAACCTCCCTAGCGACGGTTTGCTCCTTCAACAAGAGCTGCAAGAAGCTGGGTCTGCTGTGCCATCACTTCTGCCAGGTTTGGTGGTGGTGGTGGAGGAATGTTCTCCTCAGACAGCGGAGTATTCTCCAGGTGGAAGGGTATCCCTCCACGTCCACGGCCACAGCCACTGGCCACGGTTGTTGCCACCACGTCCCCCATTTGGTTCAACTGGTTCAGGGGTGGGCACATGTCCACGATTCATTAGGCGATTAGATCGATGGTTCGGCATCTGCAACATGGATCATAGAGAATTTAGTGCTTGTGCCAAAAGTGCTTATAATTCAATATGATTACATAATTTTTGATGATTTAAAGAAAAACATTTACACTATCCAACACTCATTACAAAGAAGCAATAAGATCCATAAGATGCAATAAGATCCAAAACATTGATTACATGGATTTTATTACATAGCATCATCTCCAGTAGCTACACTTGAAGACGTGCGAGAATCGTTCTACGCATGGTGTCTCATAATACATCTCATAAGGGGTACATCATAGGGTACAACTTACGGAAGCTACTGACATGACTCATGACCATGTAGGGTCATTCTACTCTAACTCGTACACCGCAGCTGGGATACGACTGTTCTCGATCTCGATCTCCTCATTAGACTTGTGAAGTCGAGACACGTACTTTAAGGCCTCAGTGAGCTCCTTAGTAGGCTTGGCTCCAGGTAGGGTAGGACAGGCGTCTAGGTTGAGGCGAGTCAGGGCTAACTCAAACTCCTCTATCCTAGGCTTCGTCTTGCTGCGAACCTCCTTGGGTAGCTGATCCCACATACCCTTCATCTCCCTGAGGGGTTTCCTGTTAGACTTCTGCCAAGCCTAGCCATATCCTCTCACACTTGTCCTATAGGTACTTGGTCTGCCTGAGTGCCTTAATTAGGTGACCCTAGTTGTGAATGGCCTTCTTCCTGAACTCCTCTAGCTCCTGAGTTAGGGTCTTGTTCCAAGATTGGATCTTCAACATGTCAATCCCCATGGATCTCTCTCTGTCTCCTCTACTGGTTGAACTCGGCCTTCTTGTCGTCCAACTCTCTCTACAACTCCAAGACCTTGGTGTCAAGGTAGCAGTTCCTGTTGCCTAGGTCGGCTGCTTTGTCCTATAAGTCAGTGACCTTGGCTCTGTGGACCTCCTCACAATGGTTGAGCTCGTCCTATAGCTTGGCAACTGTCTCTAGTAGACCAGCTCGCTCCTGTGCTCCCTACAAGTCTTCGCTCCTGGTACTCCCACCAAAGGGCCTGGTCCTGACTGTCTCCTCAGCTCTAGCTGGGTCACATACCTGTCCTGCTCTAGTAGGTGGATAGCTGAGACATGAAGGCATCTATCCTCCTCAGCAAGGATAACTTTGCCTGCTGCGAAACTCTACTCACTGGGGGTAAGGCTGAGGTCGAGGGCCTAGGGAAGTAGATAGAACTCTATCGTCTTCAGGTGCTTGTAGTGGTCCCTCATCACTCTACGAAGTGCCTTGTGTGAGATAGCTCGCAGTCCCTCCTCGATGGTGTCCCTCTATAGTCAACGTGGTGGAAGCTAGGACAGAAGGTAAGGTAGTGCTAGCTAGGAACTCGACTGAGGTGACGACTGGTCCTTCGATTCCGCCTTCCTGAGCTGGCTTCCCGGTGTAGGTGACCTTGACAAGCTCGTCGGGGACACCTAACGTGATGAGAACTTGGCAGAGGGTCTGTGCAAAACCCCTGAGCTCACGTAAGTCGAAGGTAAGCTTGGCGTGGTCTAGAGGTAGCGGTCCTAGAGGCAGCCAGTCGACATTCGTTGCCATCTGCATGTTTAGGTGTTAGCAGGTCATTAATAGATAAGCCTTGCATAAAAGTAAATGCAGGGTCAGTATATAACCGAAAGAAGGGCGGTTCACGTCCTATTCTATCATCCATTTCTAAGGGTTTTGTCCTATGGTCAAGTATGGCTCTGATACCAACTAAAACAACCCCAATTTCTATGAAGGGAAATCCACAGAGTTGAAGTGTAATAAGACCGTAGTAGATCATATTACCCAAATCCCTAGTTGAATATCACATCCATACAACTGATAATATCAGAGTACAAATAGTGCGAAATTACATAAATTATTACATCGCCGCATTGGCGGAATCAAAAGTAGCATTCATTCAGAACAGCTTGAAGATAAGATCGCCAAACTCGAGTGTAGGCATGAACCCCTCAACCGTCAAACTCCTCGGAGCTATACTCCTCAGCAGAACCTGTATGCCAAAATTTATCAGTACTGATTTGTACTGGCCACTCCCGACCCTATGAGCATTGCTTTGTGGAAATTGGATGCAAGTTGGATATATGCAAAAGGAACCTATAAGGCTAGGGGTTTCCTATGTATTTTAGCATATCAAGTATATAACAGTATAGTCTTGTTTTAACACCATCCCCACACCTATTCCACCCATTCCCATTCCAGAGCCAGGTTTCGATCCTGGGATCGACATACCACCATCTCCACACTATCACCATACCATCGCTCAGTCGACAGTCCAACTCCCTCTCAGCACTGTCTCAAGGCCCGTAGCCCCTGGCTACTGACCAAACACTCACTTCTAGGGGAGGAAGAAAAGAAGGACTTATCTCTCTATCTAGTTTAAGCGAAACCTAGGAAAGGTCCATAGCCGACAAGTCGGCACATGTATCGATCGATCAACCATACACTCTGTAGAGGTTTTACATAACCACAAGATCCACCTTCCTCACTGACCGTCGTCAACTGGGCTGATTCCTGGCCTGCTTGCTAGCCTAGGATAATGCCACTCTACCATTCTGCCCTGGTACACTCCAAGTCTAGTCTAGGGGTGGCTGAAACTATGAGTCATGAGCCAGGTCCACAAGGTCTCCATGAAGTCTCAGAAGGGTGGGGGGGAATCCTCCGTGCCCCGTACCTCCCTCGCACTGTCCACTATCAACCTAGCAGTAGTGGCAATATCCTACCAAGTAGTCCGGCCATCCTGCACCATATAGGGCGAGTGGTACGTAAGGCTTCCCGGTGAATCTGAGTACTAGTAAGTCCTTAGGGGTGACCAAGCCAGAATGTCTTCATCAGGGTTTCCATTTATCATGCCACCATAGCACCTCCATCTCGGGCTCCTCCCATCATAGGTTCACACCCAGGACCACCTCATATACCATTTACCCACCACAGGTATCCATTCCAAGGGTGCCCAGGTAGCACCACATGACATGACTTGCCCCAGGCTCAGTCATATACTCCAACTTGGTCGACACAACCCTCACCCTCCACACACCCAAGTCACACACACAGCACTCTCCCCGTAGTCCTAGAATACACCACGCATTAATGTAGTATAAGCATAGTAGAAGTACAAGCAATTTAAAATATAGCAGTAAGTGTGTGTCTAACCTAATAGCGGGGTATGCAGGGGTAAGGTTGCGTCAAGGTAAAGGCCATCAAGAAAGCATACTACCATGCAAGTCCTATCATAGTATGATTATAACAGTAAAGTAAAGCAATAGCAGTTCTACATTAGCCATGCGTAATAGGTGCTACTAAGATTGGGTGGGATGTGGCACCTTCAGTGTAGTCAGTCTCCAGTACTCCTCACTGGTACTCACGATCCTCGTCGGTCTGGTGCTCCTCCGAGTCTACAACGATCGCATTATAGTCGTGTTAGCGACGTCTATAGAATAGCACAAAGGAGCAATGAAAATTCAAAAGAGCCAAATGCCCTCAAGCATGGGTTCATTATGTAGGGCTCGATTTTAGATGAATTTTGGTCCTGGTTTCAGTATTTTTCTGAGGTCATATGAATTAGTTATGAATTTCTGAAGTTTAAATCTATTTCTAAAAATGGAAAAAGGCTGAATTAATCCTGGGCTGACACGTGTCATGCTGTGGTTGGTCCACGTGGCTTGCTGACAGTCAGCATGACGTCAGCCTCACGGTTCCAATTTGATAGGTGGGGTCCCGCTGATGTCAGCATGATGTCAGCATGATGTGTGGGTCCAGAGTGTCTGTGTCACTAACATGTGGGGCCAGGTCAACAGTCAATGTTGACCAGTCAATGGTCAATATGGCCGGGTCTCAAACGGGCTTCGGGTTGGGCCGATCTGGGCCAGGTCGGGCCGAACACGTGGCACGCTGTGACGCTGCCACGTCACGGCCGTGGGCTCTTATTGGGCTTCGTCCACAACGCGGCTTACACCGTGTGGCTCATGGTGGACCAATGCTCATGGTCCATGGACTTATGGCAGGGTGCATGGTGGACCAAGTCCACCGTCTCTTCTCCTTGGCTCGGCTCACGTGCACCAAGCTCACGCATGGGTGGCCGGTGAGGGGGTGTTCCCCTATTTTTCTCCCACGGTGGTGCTCCTGCCGGCGGTGAGCTGGCTGTGAGCCTTCGTGGCGGTGCTGGTGCCCAATTGGGGAGGGGAAAGGCTTCCCCAGGCTATGGTGACTACGATGGTGGGGTCTAGGTGGCGGCCAGGGCTCACCATGGCACTGGCCATGGCGAACGGCGGCTCGGCAGTGCTCACCGGTGGCGAGGTCGCATTTGCAGGCTCTCTGGTGGCTCGACTGGGCAGACAGGGGCTGCAACAGATCCGTGGGTGCATGACAAAGGCGTCCAAGGCTCAAGGTGGGGCTTCGGCTTCAAGGTGGCCATTAGGGGTGTCTCGGTGGCCACGGCGACGTAGTGACGACGGTGAGGCACGCGGGTGAACCACGGGGCTCTAGCGGGGTGGTCATGGCGTGCGCATGAGTTACCCGTGGCTTCAGCGAATGGGACAGGCAAGTCAAGGAGGCGCTAGGCGCTCCCAGCAGTACTGGCCATGGTGGTCGGTGCTCTGATCGATGGTCGGGTGCTCGGACCGGTGGTCGGGTGCTCGGCACGGTGGTTTGGTGCTCGGACTGGTGGTCTGGTGCTCGGCACGGTGGTCTGGTGCACAGAGGTGGTTTGGTGCTCGGCATGGTGGTCTAGTGCTCGGAGGTGGTCTGGTGCTCCGGTGGTGGCTGTGCCATGGCGGCGGCGTGGTGAGCGTAGCATGCGTGCTCGGCTACGGCGTTTGGGGAACTTGGAGAGGTCTACAGCATCCAAGGGCTCGGGGATGGTCACGATCAACGTGAGCGTGCTGTGCTGGTGTGCCTAGAGGCCAAGGATGGCCTTGGCCTACGCGCTCATGGTATGGAGCTCCATGGCCGGAGTAGCAAGATCCGACGGCGAGCAGGGGAAAAATCGAGGACTCACCATGGGTGCTGTGGAAGAAACGATGGTGGTGCAGTGATGAGTTGCAGTCGTGTAGCTCCAGAAGCAGTGCCGGGCAGCGCTGACCTGTGACCATGATGACGACGACGGCGTCGCCCTCGGCTCCGGTGACTTCGGTAGTGCGCGGGGGCTTCGATCCTCCTCTCACAATCCCTTCATGGCCCTCTTCCCTTGGTGTGGTGCGGTTGCTGGGCCACTAAGCGGCAACGGAGGCTGAGGGAGAAACTAGGGCGCCGGGCGTGAGCGGTGTGCGGGCTGGCTTTATAGCCGAGCACCATGCCTCCCATGGCGGATGGCATCGTGCGGTGGAGGTGTGTGCATCGCATCAGATGGTGGTGCAAGGTTGCATGGGCGCGGCGCAAGGGGACAGGGTCATGCCCCGGGTGTGACCCCCTGGCCCACCCCTACCACAGCTGTCAGGCGCCGGTCGCGTAGGCGGTTGAGGCATGGGTGAAGAAGATGACACTGTAGATGGGGGTGGCTGACATGCAGGGTCTAGCAGGCAGCGGCTGCGAGCGAGGCAGACAGGTGTGTGGGCGATGCGCTGGGCCGGCTCGTGGGCCGCGAAGCCAAGCAGCCTGGGCTACGAGGCCTTCTTCCTCATTTCCTTTTTCTGTTTTCTTTTTCTTCTGCCTTGATTTGAATTCAAATTTGGTTTGGGTATTTTTAATTCAAAATGGGTGCACCAAATTCATTGGAGTTGTTAAGCATATCATAACTCAAATGGAAATCCAAATCACTATTTTGAATTAACAAAGCATGCAATACTTTATTTGTTAGAATTTAAATAAACACAATTAACTAATGACATGCCATGGTTATGTGTTAACTTGGGTTGGGGTTAGACCTAATGCATCTCTTAGGTTGGGTTACTATCTATGACACTCATCATCACATGGGAGTTCTAAGAAAAATTTTGTAGTTGGTATTTTTTTAGTGTGTGGATTTTTGGGTTGTTACACGAGGGAGGCTTCAGTTCTGCACAAGTAGAGCCGTGTCTCCCTTGTGGTGTTATCATAATGCCGAGGCCCACTGATGGGCTCAGGGGGGTTTCTCAAAAAATTAGAACAACTAAAGAACGCTTCTTAATTGTATTTCGAGAAACAATGTATATAATGCTTGGAAATTTAAGTGTAAAAGCGACATAGCTGTTCTATGTTCCAAGCGTTGGTGAGGATTTGCACCCTTCTCAGTTGGCTAGCTTGTAGGTGCTGGGCATCAGCACTTGGGTGACGATGTATGGTCCTTCCCATGGTGGGGTCAGCTTGTGGCGGCCCTTGTTGGTCTGCCTCAGCCTCAACACCAGGTCGCCTACCTTTAGGTCTCGGCTTCGAATGTGCCGGGCTTGATAGCACCGTAGGGCTTGTTGGTATTTGGCCTGAATGTAGCAGCGCAACATCTTGGGCTTCCTCTAGTTGGTCGAGGGCTGTCCTCGCAGGTGGTGCGATTGCTTTGCTCAGTTGTAGGCCTGTAGCCTCGGGGAACCATATTCCAAGTCAGTGGGGAGGATAGCCTCGGCTCCATAGACTAGGAAGAAAGGTGTGAACCCCATGGCTCGGCTTGGAGTGTTCCTCAGGCTCTAGATGACCGACAGGAGTTCGGCGAGCCATTTCTTGCCAAACTTCTTCAACCGGTTGTAAATTATTGGCTTGAGGCCTTGTAGGATCATGCCATTAGCACATTCTACTTGGCTGTTTGTCCTTGTGTGTCTATGGCCGACCAGGTCACACGGATGTGGTGGTTGTCGCAGAATGTCAGGAATTTTTGGCCGGTGAACTGTGTCCCGTTGTCGGTGATGATGGTGTTCGGAACCCCGAACCTGTGGATGATGTTCGTGAAGAATAGCACCGCTTGCTCGAATTTGATTTGATTGATCGGATGAGCCTCAATCCATTTGGAGAACTTATCGATTGCTACCAGTAGATGGGTGTAGCCCCCAGGGGGCCTTCTATAGAGGCCCGACCATGTCGAGCCCCCACACGGCAAACAGCCATGTGATGGGGATGGTTTGGAGGGCCTGGGCTGGGAGGTGCGTCTACCGCATGTATTACTGGCATCCCTCGTAGGAGCATACTAACCTGGTGGCGTCAGCAACCGCCATCGGCCAGTAGAACCCTTGGCGGAAGGCATTTCCGATGAGCGTCCGAGGCACTGCATGGTGCCCACTAGGCCCCTGCGTGCAAGTCCCAAAGTAGGGCCTGGCCTACCTCGGTGGTGATGCATCGTTGGAGGACGCCAGATGGACTTCACCTGTACAACTCGCCGTTGTAGAGGACGTAAGTCGTGACTCATCGTGCAAGCCATCTGGCTTCGGTCTTGTCTATAGGGAGCTCTCCTCGAACGAGGCAATCAAGGAACGGCACCCGCTAGTCCGTGCCCTGGTTGGCCTTGGGAGGCTCTACGTCTACTTCCATAACCTCGGGCTTGGCCAAAGGGGTCTTGGCGATGGAGGGGGCCTCGAGCCCTGCGGTGAGCTCGACCGGTGGGCCCTCTCCTGCTGCCAAGATGTGGTTGATGGAAGGCTTGTGGAGGTCTCTGGCAAAGATGTTTGGGGGATCGAAGCCTGTGCCGATGCCATCTTTGCTAGTTCATCCATGACCTCGTTGTATTTCTGCGCGATGTGGTTGAGTTCAAGACCGTTGAACTTGTCTTCTAGGTGACATACCAACTTGCAGTACGCCTCCATTTTGGGGTCGAGGCAGTTTGACTCCTTCATGACTTGATCGACGACGAGTTGCGAGTCGCCCCGGACGTCAAGATGCTGTACTCCAAGTTCGATGGCGATCTGCAAGCCGTTGACGAGAGCTTTGTACTTGGCTACATTGTTGGAGGCAGCGAAGTGGAGCCAAACCATGTAGCGCATGTGTACTCCGAGGGGCAAGATGAAGAGCAGACCCGCGGCTGCCCTGGTCTTCATCAGGGACCCGTCGAAGTACATGGTGGGACAACACATGGAGGTGTGGCGGTGCCTGCTCCCTAGTGAAGCGAGGAATGGTTGCCTGCCCCCTTGTCCTCCTCGCTCGCTCTCGGCATCCTGAGTCCTATGTGGAAGCACTCACGAGTGGGGTCATAAGTGCCTTCATCGTTAGAGTCAGAGTAGCCGAAGCAGTTATCTCTTGTGGCCAAGAAGCGGCGCATGGCTTCTAGGTCATGGAGTCCGAAGAAATCCGCTCCGGCCCATGCCTCATCCTCCTCCGAGGAGTGAGCATGGATGTGGGTCAAAGCTATGATGTCGATGTCAAGGGCGAAGTGCTGGCGGCGTCCTGAGGGCTCTGCGTGAGCAGAAGCGTAGGCATAAGCGTAGGAGGCGGTGGCATTTCTTAACCCGAAGGGGTACGGGGATGGTGCCATCGCCAGGTTTTGCTCCGCCAGAGCTAGCTCCTCAGGACGTGGCGGGGCAGAGCTTAAGACGGGGCATTGCCGTATGCCACGGGCGTCTTTCCCTTGTCTAGGCTTAGGCTAAACAGGTCCCCAACCAGGGACCTTGTGCCAACAGCTAGGCATGGGATACTAGCAGAGTGTGGCATGTTGCCCAGGGTTTGCGCAGTGTTGGGGTGATCCCGCCCGCGTCGCACTTGGTGGGCGTGATGAGAGCGGTGGCCCTGGCGCCACCTGCGCCTGGGCTGCCGATGTGTGATGTCGTCGTCAGCCGGCGAGGCTCAGGGTGTGAGGAGTACCATGTCATACTCAGATCCTAGGGACATGAACTCTAGGCTCTCGAACTAGATCACTGTGCCGAGACGTAACGGTCGTACGGGGTCTGCCATCTAGAATTTGTTGGGAGGATGAAGCTGACACGTAGAGTCCCCTACCTGGCGCGCCAACTGTTGGTGTTTCGAACTGGTGGGCCCTCAACCAACTAGTAAATTTGTACTGCGTGTGCCCAATCCTGGATGGTGATGCAAAGAGACATGAGGTTTATACTGGTTCAGGTAATGGGTGCCCTACGTCTAGTCTAAGAGTTCGATCTTGTATTCCTTGCACCAAAATTCTTATAGTAGGGGGTTACAAGCGGGGTGAGAGATGGAGCTAGTCCTAGGTCTCTGCGGGGAGCGACATGGGTTGCTTGAGACAGTTGATCTCAAGTAGTGGGGAAGCTCGTGTGTTCGTCCATGTGTTTATGCGTGAGTTCGTCGCGTGGGCGTAGGCCTAATCGTAAACCTTCGCCCCCTAGAAACTGGCCCTAGGTCCCTCCCTTTTATAGTTGAAGGGGGGACATGGGTGATACATGCACTAGCTATTCAGCGTCAGTGCGAACAGAGGCGGCATGTCCGAGCCCTATAGCCTATTACTGTGGTGGCGTGGTCGATGGAGTGGTCCCGTCCTTGAAGTTCTGGGGCGACACGCCGGTCACATCCGACCCTGTACGTCATGGGACCTCCAGTGTTAGCTTGAAGCGGGGCATGGCAGTCAACGCATTGGTCACCGTGTGTTGACTACGTGAGAAGCCGAGACTCAGTTGGTGCCGAGGCCGAGCCATCGTGGGAGGCTCGGCGGGCGTGAATCCCAAGGTTGCCGAGACCCTGAAGTATATTGCTGAGGCTCGGGGGGAGCAGTTGGTCCCATGCGCTGATTCTGAGGCTATGGTGACCTGGACTTGACTCCCCACACCGCGTTGTTCCTGGGGCTTGAGTTAGGTGGCACAGTGTAGTGCGGGCACTGATCATAAGCATAGCACCAGAGCACAGTGGCCGGTAACCCCTACCCTGTCCTGGACGGTATGGCGTTGATGCGACCTCCCGTCTCATCGGCCGCTCCACAGTGTCGAGCCATCGTCCGGCTGATATCATGGGAGTGGTTAGCGCATTAACAAGACGGGACGCTCAGTCGGAGAGACTGGTGGAGGCAGAAGCAACGGGTTGTTGCTGAGCCGACCTCGAGCGATATGGAGAATCGGCATCTCGTCTGAGGCTTTACGCGTGGGGCCTCGAGCGATACGGAGAATCGGCATCTCGTTTGAGGCTTTACGCGCGGGGCCTTGGGCGAGATAGAGAATTGGTTCCCCGTCCGAGGCCTCCCGTGAGAGGCTTCGAGCGAGGCAGAGATTTGGTAGGCCGTCGAGGCCTTTCGTGCGAGGCCTCGAGCGAGGCGGAGAGCCAGTGGGCTCGGACAAGGCCAGGGGTTAACCAACGGTTTGCCTTTTGGCTTTGTCTTAAACGGGGTCTAGGCAATATTTTCGGTATACGCTCAGGGTACCCTGTTTTATGATACCCGACAACCACCAGCGCGGTGCCAGCCGGCGTCACCATCGCCACCACTTGTCCGTGGGTTTCCCAGCGCCGGCGGCCTACTACTGCCTGCTTGTTGCCTCCTTCTGCACCGCATGTTGTTGTCTAGACCTGAAGAGCCACAGCACGCCAGCGCCTCGTCCCTGTCCAGCACGGCGTGCCAGAGAGCCTAGAGCCACCAGGTAGTGATGTGCACGCGCTCAGCACTTGTCATCCGCTTCTTCTCGCGCTGGCGTGCATGCCCGGCATCATGGACCAGAGCCTCGGTGCCGACGAGTTCGACCACGATGAGGCTAGACGCCTGCTACTGCTCGCGCTGGCGTGTAGCAGTCCCAACCCGGGTGATCGGCCCACCATGCCGCAGGTGCTGCAGGTCCTGACCAAGGCCACGCCGCCGCCCGAGGTGCCACTGTTCAAGCCCCGATTGCTGTGGCTGCCCAAACAAGGCTCATGCACGGCTCACGTGCGCTCTGTCCCCAGCCATGTCGGAAAAAACCTTGATCCGATGAGTTATGGACCTAAGTGGCATACTTAAACAACATTAGGGTGCTAGAAGTACGATTAGAGAGTCCGTGGACCTAAATAGCACCACGAGACAAAGTTGAAGGACCTACTATGCTATACCTATTTTATTTTCTTCTGAAAAGATAATGGTTGGGCCGCCTCCCTAGTTGTCGCCGGCTCCATCTTGTGCCCCTCCTTCCCTGGCACCGCAACTCCTCCCTCCTTCGCCTTCCCACAACCGCGACTCCTCGGATTCCTAGATCCCAAACCCACACGAGACCTTCTCCTCACCCACGGCTCCGGTTGCGCCCGCCCTAGCGCACCGCGGATGATGAGGCCTCTGTGCCAGCGGTTGCCGGCATGAGGCAGGCGGCGCCTAGTAAGGGCATGTTCATCAGGGTGCGGAGGCGGCCGTGGGGGAGGAGAGCGGCAGAACTTCGACAGCGGCAAGGCTGCCGCGATGGCCTATGACTAGGCGGCCGTGTCCAGCCTAGGGCTCCGCCGCCGCGCTCAACTTCCTCGTGGAGTGCGCGCAGGAGTCACTCTGAGCGCTTGCGCTGGGTGGCGGCAGCATGGCTGGTGCCTCCACGGGAGGCTCGCCCATGCTGGCGCTCAAGTTGTGACACTCCAAGAGGAAGTGGCGCAAGAAATCCGAGCTTCTGGCGGCGGCGGCAACGAACGACACGGTGTCGGGCACGAGCAAGGTCAAGAATGCCGCCGCCACTGCGGTAGCCGAGCAGCAGTGCTTCGTCGTGGAGCTGGAGGACCTCGGTGCTGAGTACCTAGAGGAGCTCCTCAGAATCTAGAGAGCCTGCTATATGATCACCGCGCGTCAGCAGAATTCAAAGGTAGCTTGGGCCATGGGGAATGCATCTTGAATGCAATGTCCAAATCCCCTTTAGTTGTTGTTATCAGTGAGGGGCATCATATTTCATTCAGATGTGTTGTGATTTAGTAGTGCTAGCTAGCATAACCAAATACCAAAACTTCCCTACAAAATACCCTTGCTTGCTTTCCACCGGCTGGGAAAAGAGAAAAGGTACACATGTTCAGTTTGAGTGCCTATCTGAAATCCAATGTGCACTCAGAGTAAGCAGATCGAAGTTCCACACCTGCCATTTGCTATCGTATGCACAAATTGCTGAACAATATCCGCTTACATACAAGTGACGAGTGATGAGCAATTTGATGTCTATCCTAATCCAATTTGATGTCAGGTCGCCCAATCAAGGATGGGATCTCTCGCCGATCCGTACGTGATACACTATGTCTTCGACTTGCCCCTGCCATTCTGCTCCGTGTTCATGTTCAGGTGCGACCCGTGTGCTGATTTAATGATTATTATCAAGCTACATGTTCGATTTTTGCTGTTTATACACTGTGTTTATACACGCCGCCGCAGCTCCTGGGGAAGACGCGCGCTGGCTCCTAGGCTCTTCTTCACGCGAAGGAGACAAGGAGGGGCGAGGTGCGATGGCGCTTCTCCTCGTGGCGGCACCGGTTCGTGCCGCTCGGAGAAGACGTGACGGCCGCGGCGGCGTAAGATGCTGCCTGGGGCATAGAGGAGCCGGCGGAGGAAACGACTTCGCCTGTGCGACCACGAGAGGGAGTACGAGTATCTGCTGAGTGCAGCGATAGATAGGAAAGGCCGAAGGGGGCACCGCGGTGGTCTCTCAGTCTCTTAGCAGGCCGTGGTAGGCACCGGGCCGCTACTGGGCCAACCTTTGAATGCCGGGCTGTGCGTGCCGCCCAGCGTGCTTGAGCAGCGGCTCAGGCATGTCTCTATGCATGGGTCCGAGCCCGCCTAGGCCCACAAAACACCAACCGTTTCGTGCTCGTTCCAGGTCAAAATAGCAGGCTTCGGGCTGGACCACCGGGCTGCGGGCTGCAGGCCCATATATATAAAGAGGTAACCGTAAGGCCATGCATGAGCGTGAGGTTAGTTTTTGGGGACGGTTCTGTGGCTTTGAATCTTATCTTGTGATAACGAGCTTGCTGTGGAAGGAACATCGTTCGGAATCAAGTTTCACATATGCACTATAGTAAAAAGAAACCTTTATACAAATATTATTATGGATTTACGAGACAGAGAACAAAATAGGATCACATTTTTGTAGGATTGGAATAAAGGGATGGCTCGCTCGGGCTCTCCCCTCTAACATCGTGACCCCCCTGAGGGGAGGGCTGTGGCAGAACCTCCTAAGTTATAGGGTCTACATGCACCTGTCAATGTCCAATGACCTCTGACGACTATGCATATGTTCCTGGTAACTTAAGAAGTATGTCGGGTGTCCCTCAGGAAACCCGAATCATCCACTATTTCTTTCAAGCAGGATCTATTACAGAGTCATTGTAGTATTACAACAGTTTATTCATTAATATACATCAGAGCAAAATAGCAGAAGTCTTACAATAACTTAATTACAAAATAGTTGTTTCACAAACTAAGTACGATTATTATTACAAACCATAGTAGTGTAGTAGCTTAGTAACATAAAACAAAACATGCAATAAAAGTGCCCTGCCCAAGGACCACACATTTACTCGACATCTTCGATTTGAAAAACCGTCATGCAACACGGTCCAAAGCAGACCTGCGCATGAGGCTCACCTGCAACAAGGGTTTAACAAAACCTGAATACAAATGTACTCAACAAGACTTAACCGAAGTAACAATAGATAAGACTCAGGAATGCAGGCTCGAGGATTCAAGGTAAGGCTTTAGCAAGAATCAAGGTTCTTTTGCGTAAAAGCTCTCTAACAAGATTCTTTCTTTCAACACATAGCCCTTATCAAGATCATATATGAATCTACCATGATCCGTAATGAGATCATGAACTTCATATCAACCCTTTCTCAAATCTTCCTCAAGTTTCATTTATTAACTACGATGATGAACTAATGAGTTGAGTCTCCATAACCGAGGGGCAACGACGATTCAAACCGATTATAACCCAGCTGGGGATTCCCAACCACATGATATATGTAGGTCCCTGACCTACATATACCAACCTACCCTCAGATATTCTAAAATAAGAATGGGTCCGTGCCACCCGAGAATACAGTACTCCACCAATCCAGCCCCTGGCCACGTGGGTACACTGCTACTCTCGCCATCTCTCCACTTCCCAGTACGCGAGTAGCCATTCTTGTAATAGAATAGCCAAGTTAAGGCTTACCGGAGTATTGGCTAGTACTACAAAGTCTCACCTAATGCAATTCAACAACGGACGGTTCTTAATCAACACAGGCGGAAAGAACCCGCTCATAAGACATCCATGTCTTGTGGCTCTCATACATCGAGTCCGCCCGGTCTAGATTTATTGCTCCACATGATTATACCTCATGATAACATAAATAACCAATCGTATCCAAAAATCCATTTATATCTCGCAGGTGACAGGTAATCACCCAACTTCTATCGGTCTAAGCATGGCTAAGCATAATTAGGCATTCTCGAATTGAAGTTGGTAACAAGGTTGATATGGAAAAACAAGGTTGGTAATGCACCAATTAGGTTTCCACTCAACTCCTAATCACTTAATGTAGTATTAAAAAACAAAAGTGATATAAATTTGTAATACACAAGGTAGGTTTAAATGCATCTGGGGCTTGCCTTGATTGTCGGAAAAAGTTAGGTTCTAGGAGATGTTCCACAGATATCAAACCCGATCTCAACCGGTGGGTTGACTCCCTCAACAACTTGGTTGACTACCACGTTCTCACTTTCGTTCACTACACGTAGTAATAATGCCATGTTTAAAATGATGCGAGATATGAAACATGATGCTTGACTGATGGATGCAAAAGTTATTAACTTGAATACAACTTTCCTTCGCGGTATAGTTACAAGCCAAAAACTAACTAAACCTTTTTATAAACTCAAACACTTACTTTAAATGCCAAGGATCATTTTATGCTAATGACCCAAGGTCATCACTCAATCCCAAACTGAAACAAAAACCTAAGTCATTAAGAGTTAATATTTGTTTTTATTAATTAAACAATTAATTCAAAATTATGAAATAAATCAACTTTTTCCAAATGAGCTCAAAATTTTTATGAAGGCTCATCACATGATAACTCACGGCAAAGCTCCGTTCCAGCAAAAGCGAACTGCCAAATGATGAACGATCAAGACTACGAGCAACGCTAAATCATGAGGGTCATGAAACAATAAACGGCGAAGCGAGAGGCCCACCAGAACTCCGTGTCTATGGTGGAGTGGATCACGGTGCCATCTCGCCGGAGAGGAGGAAGACGATGTTACGCCGGGCACTCCAGGGAGAGAGAGGCTTAGCTAGATGGCTCTACGGGTACGCCAGGCAAACACGGTTATGGTGGTGACACTGGTTGGAGACCGGAAGGCTCGGTGGCTCCGGCGTGAGCTCGACGGAGCAGGGCAGCGGTGACGGGAAAATAGAGGAAAGGAGGAAGAGCGACTAGAGGGCGCTCCGGACTTAACCGGTGGGCGAAGAGCGGCGATGAGCGATGCGCTTGACATGCCATGGCAGCGTGGACACATCAAAGCCAGAGGTGGCGCCTGCGGGTGCACGTAGAAGCCAGTGGAAGCTCACCGACGGTGAGAGTCTGCCTGCTTGCACTGTCCAAACAAATTACCGAATTGCCATTCACTCAATTTCTTAAATTACTCTCAAATTTGTATGGAAACTCAAAAATCTCCAAAAATAAAAGTTGTTCCAAATTCAAAGTTCTACAACTTTGCTTTAATAACCATACCCAAATTCTTTCTAGATTTGAAAATAAAGTTTGAAATCAAAAGGGGACACTTTAAGAATTTACCCCTTTCCAAATTACTTCAAAATTTACAAAACAACTTTGAAAACTCTAAAAACCAACTTTGTACACATAGACAAGCTCTACACTTTTCCTTATAAGCTCAACCCCAAAATGTGCTTACATTTTGAATTAGGTTTTCTAGGGTAATATTAAATGCTGGAAATTAGGGTTTTTTAGGAATTCCAATTCAATGCTAAGGTTTAGAACTTGATTCATCCATACAAGTCAACACATATAATCATAAAATAAACTTGTTTTAGCGAATGCATATCAAAGTTTTTACTAACACACAAATGATGTGCAATGCATATGATGACATGGCATCTTTTAGGGTTTAAAACACCAGAGGTGTTACAAGGGCGATCTATGGGGTACTGGGCCATCCCTTTTTCGTTAGAGGGTACGCACGAGCGTACCGGATGGATATAAACCCTGAGCCCCCAAGCAACTCAGAGAGTTGGTCGGAGATCGCTAGGGCTATTGTCTTCTTCTCACGGACGTAGCATACTCTAATGTTAGGCTCCATTCATGTACATTTGTTGTCCATCATAATAGTTGATCGGCATCCGGTATTGAAGTTGGCAACCAATCGAGGCCGATCTACTAAAAGAGGCATCATGAGGAAAAACATTAAATTTAGATTTCTTTTCCTCCTTTTATAGCTATCCATGAGTTTGTTAAATTAAATTTGTTAAATATAGGAATGCAAAAAACTAATGAATCATCTCAGCAAGCTCATGACTGTGTAACACAAGATCCAAGAGGAGATTGATATGATTTTACCTCAGATGTAATGTAGTATGAAGAGGATTGAAGTTGACATCTTTGATCTTCTTGAGAGGTCCTTGTTGATCCATCTAGAAGCATGTTAGGGTATACTCTAGATCGATAGCAGCCTAAGCCTTCGGCCTCTCCTCTGGCATCTTGTGAATCTCCTTAGGAAGTTGATCGACTGAAGACTTTCCGTTGATCATCTTAATAGATCTGTTTCGCTTCATCCTCAGCTATCGCCAAAAAGTGTGTTGATGCCGATTCGGGTCACACATCGGTAGGGGCTAGAATGCCCAAAGCTACACATGGCTAAAACATGCAGCGAAGGGAGGTCCTAACAACGAGGCTGACCAGCAGGTCGACGAGGCCAATTAGACGCTCATTCTTGCCCGATAACCCCATGATGAACGTCCATCAAGGAGTTGTAGGGCGGGGGTTGTTCTAGGATTGGCAAGGCCACCTAGAACACGCCCACAAATCCCTGTCGAGGGACATGTAGGACATTGAGGTGTTGGAAGAGGTAAGGGGTAAAAAGTAAGTAGATTGATAAAAGATTGATTGTGTAGTTGTATATCCAGACTCCAATGCCATAGCCATCCAAACACGTGGAATTCGGGCCTACCATTTCCAATTCCAATACCATGGCCTCAATGCAGACATCCAAACAGGGTGTTAGTTAAATTCACACACGTTTCCTTGAGTTTGATATTCTGGAACACTTTTCGGTGAAGTGCTACTTTGGTATGTTTGCGCTTGTGGATTATTATGTGTGCGTTTAAAATATACCAACATGCACTCTGGGCAAGGCCGCCTCAGCCTTCTTGAAATGGTTAGAAACTACGGTCACCTTCGATAGAAAGGATCAGCCTGACCACATTCCTTAGCCGGGGCGCTTTGCCCTTGTCGTCGACCCGATCATCGACAAACCCTCTTGTCTTGCATCCTCTTGGATGGCGAGAGCAGCCTCAACCTCCTATATGCCGAGGCCTATGATGCTATGGGCCTATCACAGGCGGTGATATGGCCATCTAATGCTCCATTCCACAGAGTCATACTAGGGCTCTAGGCCACCCCTCTTGGGTAGATTTCCTAGGCTCTTATCATGCCATCCTGGGTTGACTATGCTACGCCAAGTTCATGGTCATCCCCAACTACACCTACCTCAAGCCCAAGATACTTGGTCCCCACGGGATCATCACCAAAGGTGGCAACCTTTGCTAGGCCCACCTTATCGAATCAGAAAACTATGACACTATGACGGCTGCATGTCAGGTCCTAGCGCACTGACCCATCTAGGCAATAATGATCGAGGCTGCGCCCAATATAGGTTCCAAGGAGCAACCTCCTGGAGTCAGGAGCGAATGTGACTTCTCTATCTAATAGAGAAGCATGCAGAGGTCATGTAGAACGACCTCGACCACAACGTGCAATAAGACCCACAATGACTTGGAGAGGGGGCTACGCGATCGACTAGCTCCAAAGATCTCGTGACACACCATGCCACCCAACTCATTGGTCCACATGTTTGAGGGCTCACTGCACCTGTGACGTAGACAATGAGACCCAAGCTAATGGCACAAGCACCTATTGCCCGTGTTAGTAATGTCTCAAAATTCCCTTAGCCGGGCTTGTACATATCCACTCTCCCAAATTCCTCCCTACGATTAAGACTCTCAATGCAACTATCAGGGCGCATCAGAGGACGCATGTTAAACACAACATTCTACGCGACGTGCTCGCTTCCCGAGTAACTCTTTCAACCTACGCAAGTTAGTCGACACGATTCACTCATGGGGGCTACACTATGGCACACCTTTCGCTAGTGTGCACCAATAGGTCGTGCAACCAAACCTTGAAGGCCAATCTCTAGGCAAGGTTGAGCACCCATGCGTGAGAACAAAAGGGGAGGAAAGCATTACCTGTGATCTAGGCCAAAAGGGTCAGAGAACAAACTCAACGCCATCAATGGTTGTCCTCGTGCACTTCGGTCATGCCAACGAGTCGCTCTAGGCAAAGCCTTGTAGGTCGATCCCTAGGAGAGGTTGCATATCTACTGGCATGTTAGGCGACCGAACGGCTAACAGTCGTGACAACTTAATCAAAAGAAAAACAGAAATCAAACATGTAGAACAAAGTTTCTTTATTCCAAATAAGGCCCTAGGTACAACCTATGACCCTTGGCCACTTGCCAGTGGAGGATGTCCTCCACTGTTCATGGTGGCCATGATGACAGCTACAATAGTGGCAAATTCACCGACCAGCTCCACCCTGCTCCTCCTGCCAGGCGTAGTCCAGGGAAGCTATGCTCCTCTCGACGAAGGTCCTAGCTAGTGTGCAACTACATGACAGTGAGGGCAAGCACTGGCTCCTTATCGGATCTCCTGCAACCACCGCTCGCTCATGGTCCTCCATCAGTAGAATTTCCCAGAGGTGAACTTCCTCTGTCTCCTAGCGGAGAAGCCACCAGCTGCTCCTCCAGCGCTAGCACAAAAGATAAGATGAAGATCAGAAGATGTGGATGCCAAATAGAACACCAAGATAGGAGAAATCCTTACCCACTATGCGGGCTTAGGCATCGGTGGTCACCATCCGCGTGATGGTGGTCTCCCTCTCTAAGGTGGATAGGGCTACCTCAACAACATCGAGATAGAGATGCAGCTAGCCCACCTCACGGGTGGTGTCAGAGTACAAGCAGCGGGAGTCATCTGTCATGTAGATGAGCTCATAGAGCTTCCTTCGATCAACCAAGGAAGATTAAGAGGAAGAATATGAGCTCAACCCTACCACCAGAGAGGTCATGGCATGAGCCACATCGGCTAGACCCTCCAGTCACCGCCGCTGGCATGGGAAACAACCCTAAAAGCATAAGCAATCAATACAGGTTAACCTTGATCTCAAAACAATTAGGATGCCCACCCTGACCATGTAGGAAAGCTCAAAGATGCTTGCGGTGGTCCACTGGCCTCCGGTGACTCCTCTCCATCGACTCGACCAAAAGGGGATGCTACAAGCATAAGAACAAGAAGGAGAAAGTGGTGGAGCAAGAGACTAGAGGCGAACGCCTTCCTCACCATACCACTCCTACGAATTTATAGCCATAGGGATAACCACAGTGGATACCTCGGGCGCATGCGTGCTCTCTATCATTTATTAACTGCTTTGAAAATCTCATAGCATAGAGGGAGTGGCCAGGCGAAAGGCGAAGCGATGATTGCCCACGTGATTCCAGAAACCAAGTAAGCTTTGTGCATCCCCACTTTCTGTATTTTTCGATTCACTCGACCGTGTTCTGTTGTGCGCGACCACTCGCGGATGGGTGCCATTAAGGCATGATGTGACTAGGGAGGCCAACCGCCCCCAAATTTGTGTGCATGGTGCACACCACATCCATGACCTCGTGTCGCACTTAGGAAACCTTATTTTGGACCAGCCCTTAGATGGGCTTGAGGCCACAAAGGGTAGGGGCAGGGTGAGATGGGCCTCGAGCAGCTCTTATCAGTGGTACAGAACCTCTTGACCATCTCCCCCTATGTTTGAGTTGTCGGTATTCGAAGTCGCCCGAGTTGACCCCCTTTGGGGGAGGCATCTTGCCCTCTAGCTGCTGTGAAGGTAGTCGGGGACCAACAAGTTTGACAGTCAGGCAATTTATGGGACATCTCTTGATATCGGGTCGATTGTTGGAGGATATCAGGTCACACTTGAATTATCCATTGACCTCAATGAGGTGCACCGCTCCAATCGGTGAGGTTACGGTGGACAGCCTCACCCCACGTGGGGCAGAAACAATCATGCCTAGTAACAAGGCATCATGACCTCTTGGGGTCAACTAAGACACATGGGAATCAAGGAGTTAGGTCCCCACAACCTCGCTAGAGGTCGGGGCTCCCTTTGTCCACAGTCATTGACCTTGAACCAACTCTAGACTCTCACAAACCTATAGTGGTCAACAACCCTGACATGAGGGATCGATTAGCAGGTCATCGAGCTAAAGCCAGCACCAGGGCCTCACAAACTAATAGGGGTCAACGACCCCTATGGGAGAGGTTGACTTGGGCAGATGGCTAAGGATTCACAACGACGCTTTCCTTGTGAAGCAATGGTGAATCCAAACAGAATGCGATCTTGGCTCGGTCATGCATAAGTCAAAGCCTAGACCCACGAGCCAAGCACGGTCATAGGAAACCTCACGACCGAGCAAAGAGAGATCGTGAAGCGACCACTGAAAGTGCATTTGCCCCTATTGTGAGTTTTGGTGTATTGATGACATCCAAATTAGAAACTAATGAAATCTTATTGAGATACATTGCAGCTTTAGTCCTATGAAAGGTGGAAAGAGTTGATTTAGATGAAATGATGTCCCTCAATTCTTGAAATATAAAAGGCAGACGAACTCAAAACGCTCTCCAAACTTTTTATTTCATGTTTTGGGTTTAGGTTTGCTATACTATAAAGAGGGATGCAAATTTAGGTGGTTTGAGGAAGACTGTAACACCCTCGGTGTTACACCCTAGATCATCGACAAAAACATGTCATGAACATCAGTACTTGTGTGTTAATGCATGTGGTGAAGTGAGTAGATAATGCATTGCAACTAAAACAATCAACAAAAAAAATGCAAAACGAAAGTTGCTCCATGATTCATACAGTTAACAAGAAGGGGTGTAAACTAATTTTTATTGAACAAAAATACATAAGGATTCACTACTAGTAACTGCTTTTCACAAAAAGGAAAGCCAGCAAACCATAAAGCTTATCATATCCTTTGGAAGTCAGGAAATTATTCCCACTAGTCGGGTAAGTCTTGCGGAGTACATTATATACTTGGGGTTTATTTACCCTTGTTGCAGGTGTAGCTTGAGGAGTGACTATTATGTGGAGGATTCTTCTAGTGGGCATAGACGGATCCTTATATCTTATCATTCGATGTTTATTTCAATTTCGCTGTTTAAATTCCACACTCTGAACTTGGTATTATAATAATGTATTTTTGAGAACTCTTGTTGTATGAAATGGACTAAGTATTGTAAACTCATTCTCATTATTGGATTCCTGATGAAAAACATGGATTGTTTGAGTTCTCCCTTGAGGTGTGCTCGATGGAACCGCCTGGTGTAGCTTACTTTTGGGGTGCTTAGTGTCTAGTGGAAAACAAGCGCCTCTGAAGGTGTGTTATTTTGGGCGATTCTGCCATAGGTGGTACAAGAGCCAATAATGAGTTACGAGTTTCATAACTCTTTTGAAAGCCTAAAATTTGACCAACAAAAGTTTTACGAAAAGTAGGATGCGATAAAATTATGTAAATAAGTATAGGCCCTAGCAATATGGTCTATCTAGGATAGCGGCCCTGGTTTTATCTAATCAATTTTGTTTAGGTACACTAACTTACACTGCATAAGAATCGTTTAGCAAGCGAAAAGTGGGTGTGCGATGTGCCGAAAATTTTTGCGAATGCCGCTATATTCCGGCTTGAGTGAATGGGTAGGCCGATGCATGCATCATGAAAAGAGAATCTTGCTTAAACTAAACTCCCACCACACGTATAATTTGGATTAGTGAATTGATAGGATGAACTTAAAGAATGCTTTAATAAAAGCCTTATCATGTCTCTAAATCTCTTATCCCTATTCTAGAGGGTTGTCCTTAATGGTTGGTTCTTATCTATTTATAGATGAACCTGAGGTCTGGTCGAGGGGAGTACCAGCGCTGGGACAGACTAGGGTGATAACGATTGCGGTGAGGACAATGGCAACACCAACGGGGATAGCCATGAGGCCCCTCTTTAGGCTCCTCCTCTGCCGCCACCACCTTTGATGACCCATGCAGAGATGATGGCGGAGATGCTGGCTGCTCGGCATGAGTCAACCTGTGCCTTGGAGATGCTTGCCCAAGCTATTGGTGGCTTCACCCATGGAGGCCCCAGTGGCAACAGTGGGAACGAGGGTGGTGCTCGTGCTCCCACGGGGCCCTGTTCCTACAAGGACTTCCTGAAGACACACCCGCCCATGTTCACTGCCAATTGCTAAGCCTCTAGATACGGACCATTGGCTTCATATTCTAGAGTAGAAGTTTTAGCTGCTCAATGTGACTGAAGAGCAGAAGGTGTGCTTTGCCGCACAACAACTTCTAGGGTCTGCTAGTGCGTGGTGGAATACTTTCAATGCCATGTAGCCGACAGACCACTGTGTGACTTGGCTGGAGTTTACCACTGCTTTCCATCAGTACTACATTCCTGTTGGTTTGCTAAATAGGAAGTTGTCCAAGTTTCTAGATCTGAAGTAGGGGAGTATGACTGTGATGGATTATGTGAAGAAGTTCAACCATCTTGCACAATATGCTAGGACCCATGTAGACACTGATGAGAAGAAGAGGGACCGTTTCTACCGTGGCCTCTCTTGCATCTTGCAAAAGTAGCTGTACACTAGGGGATATTAGACTTTTGGTGCTTTGATGAATGCAACCATTACTATGAAGGGACTTTAGTGTGATTCTCAGGCAGAGTGGAAGCGCAAGTGGGTGATCACTGGATCTTCTAGTCACCCATAGGCTCAGAAGGTGCAAGTTGTCAGGAGGATGTCCTATCACTCTCTGGGTGGACAGTCATCCCATTAGTCTCAGCAGGCTTACTAGGCACCTTCCCACCCAGTATCATGCACCTACTTAGCAGGTGCAACAGTAGCCTCAAGGATAGCACGTTCCGCCTCGTCAGGGATAGGGGAACAAGCCTAGTGCTTGTTTCAAGTGTGGCAAGGAGGGCCACTATGCACGGGAGTGTCCACAGAACCAGCCTACACAGTCTTCCTAGCCTTCAACCAACTCCCATCTGGTCAAGAGGACGAATTATCAAGAATATGGTGCCCGTAAGCCGCTCTAGACAAGTCAACTTCACTAAGACTGAGGAGATTTTGTAGAATGAACCTGTGATGGCTGGTATGTTTACCATTGATTTCCATTCAGCATATGTGTTGTTTGATTCTAGTGCATCACATTCATTCATGAGCATGGGGTTTACACAGAGGCACAATATATCTCTTATGGCTATTCCTATTGTCTATAGAATCAGTACTCCGAGTGTGTAGTTATGCATTAATAGTCGAATGGACATAGTTAGATTAGTGCTAGCCACTCACACTTACCGCCTCCAGTTCATGGTGCTACCTAGGCAAGGCATAGATGCAATTCTGGGTTTGAACTGATTATGAGTTTATGGGGTAGTCTTAAACCTTAAGCAGAGAGTTGTTGAGTTACGGCTTCCTTCTTCCAAGGATAGGATGTCTCTCCTTATGCCCTCAGATCTAGCCTTACCAATTGTTGCTCATGTTGAAGCTTCTCTTGATCTTGCTTCAATTCCTGTGGTCTGTGAGTTTTTGGATGTCTTTCCTAAAGATCTACCTAGATTGCCACCTGGATAGGGACGTAGAGTTTACTATTGAGTTAGAACCTGGCATCCCTACTGCATGGCTCCTAAAGAACTAGCAAAAATGAAGAAGCAGTTAGAGAAATTATTAGAGAAGGGCTTTATCCGTCCTAGCTCTTCACCATGGGGTTGCCCAGCTATTTTTGTGAAGAAGAAGGATAGTACTCTATGGATGTGTGTAGATTACCACCCTCTCAATGCGGTAGCCATTAAGAACAAGTATCCTTTACCTCGTATTGATACTTTGTTCAATCAGTTGGCTGGTGCAAAAGTGTTTTCAAAGATTGATATTTGTTCTGGGTATCATCAAATTAAGATCCAGCCACAAGATATATCAAAGACAACTTTCTCTACTAGGTATGGGTGTATGAATACCTAGTCATGTCCTTTGGTCTCACCAATGCTCCTGCATTCTTCATGTATATCATGAATTCCGTCTTCATGCCAGAGTTGGATAAGTTTGTAGTGGTGTTCATTGATGACATTTTGATATACTCCAAGAACAAATAAGAGCATACACAACATCTTCAGATAGTACTGACTTGATTAAGGGAACACAAACTATATGCCAAATTCAGCAAGTGTGAGTTTTGGTTAGATCGAGTGTAGTTTTTGGGACATGTTCTGACACCTGAGGTTATCTCTGTGGACCCAAGCAAGGTGCAAGGTGTGTTAAATTGAAAGTCTCCAAAGTCAGTGCATCAGATCCATCAGTTCCTTGGTCTTGCTGGTTATTATTGATGCTTCATTCCTGACTTCTCCAAAATAGCCTAACCAATTACCAAGTTGCTCTAGAAAGATGTCAAGTTTGTATGGAGTCCGGCTTGTGAAGAAGCTTTCCAAGCTCTGAAGCATTTTCTTACCACTGCTCCTATTCTCACCCAACCAGATATTGATAGGCCATTTAATGTGTATTGTGATGCCTTTAGGACTGGATTGGGATGCGTGCTTATGCAGGATGGACATGTGATAGCTTATGCTTCACGCTAGCTAAAAAAGCACAAGGTGAATTATCCTACCCATGATTTAGAGCTGGCTGCTGTGGTGCACGCTCTAAAAATTTAGAGGCATGATTTGTTGGGAAATAAAGTGCATATTTATATGGATCACAAGAGCCTCAAATATATTTTCACTCAGTTCGAGGTGAACATGAGGCAACGGTGATGGCTGGAGCTAATCAAGAATTATAATTTGAAAGTTCATTATCACCCTAGAAAAGCTAATATGGTGGCTGATGCCTTAAGTCAAAAGTCACATCAAGTTGAAGAAGAATCTTTGTCTCAACTATTCTGAGGTGTTAGCCCATATTGCTCTAGTCTTGGATTTACTTGAGCAAATTATTATAGAGCAAATGCAAGATGCTTCAAAAATTCTGCATATCAAGAAGTTAATTGTCGAAGGGCGTGGTCCTCATTTTAGTGTTGATGATCAGGGTGTGGTGAAGTTCAAGAATCGATTGGTGGTTCCCTCAAGTGATGAGCTTAGGAGAAAATTTTTGGATGAAGCTCACAACTCTAAATTATCCATTCATCTGAGAATGTAACAAGATGTATCATAATTTGTGTCACTTGTATTGGTGGCCAAATATGAAATAGGATATTATCAAATGTATCATGATATGCATACGCATTGTATTTCTACTACCCTTGCCTATCCCTATTTGGAAATAGGAGGATATTTCCATGGACTTTGTTGTGGGTTTGCCCCGCATGGCAAAAAGGCATGACTCTATATTGGATACATGGAGTTCCTCTTACCATTGTTTCTGATAGAGGGTTAGTCTTTGTCTCTCATTTCTAGGAGCAACTTCAGAAATGTCTTGGTACTAGTCTCCTCAAAAGTTCAGCTTATCATCCATAAACTGATGATTGGATAGAAAGAGTCAATTAGGTACTTGAGGATATGTTGAGGGCTTGTGTCATCTCTTTTTCAGAAAAGTGGGACAAATGTTTGATATGGCAATAGCTATCAAGAAAGCATTTGAATGGCACCATTTGAGGCTTTATATGGCAAGAAATGTAGAACACAACTTAATTGGGTTGAGGTGGGAGACCATGGTTATTTCGGACCTAATTTTATCAAGGAAGCAAGAGAGCAAGTCAGTGTTATTCAAAGTCATTTGAAGACTGCTCAAAGTCATCAGAAAACTTATGTTGACAAGCGAAGAAGGCCCTTGCAATTTGAAGTTGGTGATGATGTATATCTCAAAGTGTCTCCCATGAGAGGGGTGCATCACTTTGGTGTCCAGAGAAAGCTAGCCCCTCGCTATGTTGGACCTTACAAGATTTTGGCCCGGTGTGGTTTTGTTGCCTACCGTATCCAGCTCCCGGATATTTTGTCAGCAGTACATAATGTCTTCCATGTTTCCTAGTTAAAGAAATGTTTGCAGGTCCCCGATGAAGCCATGGAAATTGAAGGACTTCCCCTCTAGCCCGACTTGTCTTATATTGAGCATCCCGTCAAGATCTTAGATGAAAAAGAAAGAGTGACTAGAAACAATGTGGTGAAAGTTTTATAAAGTTCAGTAGCAAAATCACTCGGAGGACTAAGCAACGTGGGAGCAAGAAAGCTATATCTTGAAGCATTATGCCCACCTTCTTTCTAGTTCACCGAGGTAATTGTTTAAATCAGAATTTATTCTTATCTTTTTTCCTACACTAGGCACTCACATGAAATCTTGGGACAAGATTTTGTTTAAGGGGGGAGAGTTGTAACACCCTCGGTGTTACACCCTAAATCATCTACTAAAACATGCCATGAACATCATACTTGTGGGGTAATGCATGTGGTGAAGTGAGTAGATAATGCATTGCAACTAAGATGATCAACAAAAAAATGTGAAACGAAAGTTGCTCTACGATTCATACAGTTAACAAGTAGGGGTGTAAACTATTTTTTATTGAACAAAAATAATATAGAACATGTAGGTGACACTTAAATAAAGTTTGAAATATGAACTTTGTAGATGACAATGAAATACTTGGTACTAAAAAAGAATATTGCTAAGTAATATTTTCATTAGCTTAGAAATGCAATATGAAATTAAGATTAGCTCAAATGCTTATAAATTTTCTAAGCTTGTGGATAGCTAGACGCTGCTATGTTTAGCAATAGAAAGATTGGGTTAAGGGGTGGTGTAGCGCTATGATTTGATTTAATAGTTTCATATGCCATCTTAAGTGTAGTGAAGCCGGTTTAGGTTTAGGAGCAATGGTTTGGTCCTGATCAGCGCTTTAAAATTCGCGCACGTCACAACTTTATGCTATCTAGCGCTGTGCGTGTGGTCACCACGCGTGGCCAACCCACGTCGCCGTGCGGTTGTGCTGTGCGAGCGCAGTGTGGCTACGCACCAACTAGCCATGGCCATCGTGGCCTTGTCACGGCTTGGTCGCTATGGCCACACTGCTAGGCCACTGGTCCACTCTACACCCGACCGCCCCTACCACCAGTGGCTGCCGCTGGTGCTGCTGCTGTCTCCGCGCCCAGGACTGCGTCGATGCCACTGCCACTACCATTGCATCGCCACACTATGCGCCTGCCGATGTGCTACGCCGTTGGCCTACCTTGACGCTACGCGCATGAGGCCGTGTCGCCATCGCCTTGACATTTATGGCACTACGACTGTGCGGGCCACAATCAGTAGTGAGGGCATGGTCATCGACTAGCACTTGGCCGTGGGCTACCCCAGTCATGCCAATCGCATCCTGCCTAAGCACAGCACATGCTGAGCCTCTGACCTGAGTCCCACCACCTTCCATCCGCTCGCTTCTCCCCTGTCCGCCTCTCTGCTGCCACCGCCGCTGAGCCCCGCTAGAGCACCTAGACATGAGAGGATGCCTTCCATTAATTTGCTTGCTCCCACCACTTCGCCCTCACATCCCCTCTTTAGCCATCCCCACCCCGCTTTGATTGCAGCTCAACCGAGCCTCAATTTTGGAGCTTCACCCCTGCCACCACGCCGTTAAGACCTATCACCGCCCATGCCATGGCCAGTCCTCCCCACTTAGTCCCGCATTGAATTAGCTACACCAATAGCTTCGCCTTGAGCCCCTCTACGTCATGTGCACGTAAGTCGTAGCTCTAGTGCCACCTCCTCGCCACTGATGCAGCCACGCCTTTTCGGTCCACCGTTCACCTCAGTAGCGCGCACATGGCCAGCCTCGCTCGGGTCATCTCTGACTGAGCCAGCACCTCGGTTAGGTCACTGGTGAGTCATCGTTGCTCACCCGCTACCCCTGCTACCTTGTTGTTGCTGCGGCTCACTTGAACACCATCGCCATTGCCACATGGTGTCCGCCACCATGGAGAGGTCTTTTACGGTGTCCCAGCTCATGCAACCGCCGCCCATCACCTCGTGTCAACCCCCTTGGTGAGATTCGACCTCTTATCAAGGTTAGTGTGGGTTCCGGGTGGCTGGCGTTGTCGCTAGTGCCATAGCTCACCACGCCGGAGCACGCGGGGGAGGCTAGGGACCATGCTGTTGTAAAGAGGAGAGAGTGCAAGGGTCTTTTTGCATAGGTGCTATCTCTAGGAATAGTAACATGAACTTCGGGTTATTTTGTTTAGAGTCTAGGTGAAAGGTCCTAATATGGCTAGATGGAGGGTGAATAGCCTATTTAGAAATCTACAAACTAACTAGAGCAATTTGATTAGTATGACAAATAGTGAAATGCAAACTTGCTCTAGCTCTACAAGGGTTGCAAGCCATCTATTCAACAATTCTAGTTACTATGATCACTAGACACACAATTTGCTAAGTCACTACTCATTAAGAGCTCTCATACTTGCTACACTAAAGAGGTCCACTAGATGAACTTAAGCTACAAAGCAAGCTCTCAATTCTAGCTACACTAAAGAGCTTGCTACCACTAGTTTGTGGGAATGTAAATGAGTAAGTAATGTGATTATACCGCCACGTAGAGGAGTGAACCAATCACAAGATGAATGCTAATTAAATCATCGGTAGAATACCAAAGGGCAAGAGACAACCAATGTTTTTCTCCCGAGGTTCATGTGCTTACTGACACACTAGTCCCCATTGTGTCGACCAACACTTGGTGGTTCGGCGGCTAAGAGGTGTTGCACGAACCTCGTCCACACAATTGGACACCGCAAGAACCTACCCAAAAGTGAGATAACTCAATGACACGAGCAATCCACTAGAGTTACCTTTTGGTGCTCCATCAGGAAAGGCACAAGACCCCTTACAATCAACACCATTGGAGCCAGAGACAATCACCAACCTCCACTCGATGATCCTCACTGCTCCAAGCCATCTAGGTGGCAGCAACCACCAAGAGTAACAAGTGAATCCTATAGCAAAACACGAACACCAAGTGCCTCTAGATGCAATCACTTATGCAATGCACTTGGATTCTCTCCCAATCTCATAAAGATATTGAATCAATGATGGAGATGAGTGGAAGGGCTTTAGCTAAGATCACATGGTTTCTATGTCATTCAAATGGCCAAAAGAGTGAGCTTGAGCCAACCATGGGGCTTAAATAGAGAGCCCCCCATGAATAGAGTCGTTGGCTCTCTGTTCACTGAGAAATCAGGGCGATCAGACGCGCTGGTCAAATTGACCGAATGCAAGACCCTAGTGTCTGATACTCAGATTTTCACCACGTGTCCCCTGCTTCAAATGCTGATCGCTCAATCTCAACGGTCATCAGTACACTTAAGTTGTGATCGGACACACTATAGTGTAGGACCGGATGCATAATTGCCTAGCATCTGGTCACTTCTAGTAAGGTTCCAGTCGTGACCGGACGTGTCTGATTATAAGCAATCGGATGCAAACCAGCCATAGTTTGGTCGTTTCAAGTAAGGTTCTATTCATGATGCCCGACTAGACTCGCCCAGCGTCCGATCACTGTCCCTCTTCTCTATGCATCGCCACATCAGCATGATCGAATGCTGAACAGTGTTCAACCATAGTCCGGTTGCCTGCATCTGGTCTTAGGATGAGGGTACCATCTTCTTTTATAATTGATCAAACGCTACTCCCTAGAGTCCGGTCCCTCAAGGACATCGTCTGGTGCACTCTGTGAAACACTATCTTTTCTGTATATTGCACCGGTGGCACCGTCAGACTGTCCTAAATGCATAAGCAATGAGTTAGAGCATCTAGTGGTACTTTGGTAACTATATTTCGATATGAGTTTCACCCCTCTTAATAGTATGTGGCTATCGAACCTAAATGTGATCACACTCGCTAAGTGTCTTGATCACTGAAACAAAATGCTTCCTACCACTTATACCTTTGCCTTGAGCCTTTTGTTTTTCTCTTTCTTCTTTTAAGTCCAAGTACTTGATCATCACCATCATCATCTCATGATCTTTATTTGCTCCACCACTTGGAAATGTGCCACCTATCTCATAATCACTTTGATAAACTAGGTTAGCAATTAGGGTTTTATCAATTCACCAAAACCAAACTAGAGTTTTCACCAGGGGCGCTTTTGCTAATATGTCAGCGCGCACGTGGGCTCCTCACCATGGGCTACATCCACGTGCGGGCCACGTCTCGCATGGGCCGCAGTTGGGCTGCATTCGATTATCTTTTTTATGGAAAATAGAAATAGCTTTTCATTTTTATTTCTGAGCTGAACTTTGATAATTAACAACAATTCATATAGGTCTCCAAAAATTGTGAAACCAATTTTGTTGGGCTCTTAAATTCTTCATCTATCTATTAGTATAATTATTTCATACATATCTGTGATGAAACTGAGGTCTATTAAATAAATTGGAAATACTTAATGTTATTAGGTTAATAATTGTAGGAATTTTTTGTGGAAAAATGGTAATAGCTTTTGCTTTAAAAATTTGATGGAGTTTTCTGGAATTATTATGTGCTCGCTGTAATTTTGGTAGCCTTAGAATAGGCTAAGCTTTAGTGTAGTTAGATACTCCTTGTTTTAATATATGTTAAATCGCTAGTAGAAGCAAGAATATATTTTAGTTGTTAAGTTAATACGTGTTAGATGAATTTGTACCTTGTTTGATGAAAATACTAGTTAGTTGAGTATCTTAGTCATTAGAGTTAGCTTAGTAGATTAGTAGATGCATTCTTATTTTAAGAGCTACTGTTGCTAAAATACTAAATGTTGCATCATTGTTGCATGCATGTAGAGAATGAGTTGGTGGAGTTCATGACCATCGGAGAGCAGGAGTATGAGGAGGTGATCGAGGAGTATGAGAAGGAGGTCCTCGTATAGGAGGAAGCCTCGGAGCCACCAATGACTGACATAGCTGACAATCCGCCTGCCCAAGGCAAGCCCTGGTGCATAACCCTTATTTTAAATAATCACTGGATATATATATGTGATGTGCATTTACATTATAGGATTTATATTGAAACTACATGCATAGATAAACCTACCTATGAGTCCTACTAGCATAGGCCTGAGTATCTGTTATGCTTAGGCTATTAGTAGCATGAGTAACCTGCCATTACTCATAATAGGTGATTATTATTATCACTCTCATGATAAAATGGTGAAAGGAAAAGGAGACTGGGCAGAGATATGGTACGTGTATTGGTGGGTGTAATAGGTTGTCCCACAGCCAATGGGGCATAGCTTGGTTACACTATTTTTTCCTATCTATGTTGGTTAAGGACCGTTCATTGCTGTGGATGGTAGTCAGGGTCACAGACTTATTATCATGAGCACATACTTGCTTATGGGAGCAGGAAGGCTCGTTGCTATCTTGCCATGGGTTTTGGCTCTTTCCTGAACCCACTGATTAGAGGCCGAGATGGTGGAGGTCTAAGCACCACACTGAGTCCAGGGACTCAGGAGTGGGGGCTTGGAGTCCAAGTTTGGACTGGTGACTTGGACCCCTTGACAGGAGAGTGGTGGGTTGGTCTTGCTTGTGCCTGGGGTAGAAGCGGGGCATATGTTTCTGGGTACCCTAGCTAGGATACATTGGTTCACGAATCGCCGTGTGATACGGTATGACTTGGCTATGGTCTAGCACTATAGTAAGAACTAGAAGGTGAAAGGGGACTGAATGGATCTGATTGCTCAACTCTTGCTTGAAAGTTGAACAAGTGCTTACATAGAATGGTTAACTAATGAACTAATCATGACTGCTAATAAAACACATATATAAGAATTCACTACTAGTAATGCTTTTCACAAAAAGGAAACCCAGCAAACCATAAAGCTTATCAGATCCTTTGGAGTCGGGAAATTATTCCCACTAGTTGGGTAAGTCTTACGAGTATATTGTGTACTCAGGGTTTATTTACCCCTATTGTAGGTGTAGCTTGAGGAGTGGCTGTTGTGTGGAGGATTCTTTTGGTGGGCATAGATGGATCCTTGTATCTTATCATTAGATGTTTATTTCAATTCCACTGTTTAAATTATGCACTCTAAACTTAGGTATTGTAATAATGTATTTATGAGAACTCTTGTTGTATGAAATGGACTAAGTATTGTAAACTCGTTCTCATTATTGGATTCTGGAAGAAAAACATGGATTGTTCGTGTTCTCCCTTGGGGTGTGCTCGACGGAACCGCCTGGTGTAGCTTACTTTTGGTTTGCTTAGTGTCTAGTGGAAGACAAGCGCCTCTGAAGGTGTGCTATTTTAGGCCGTTCTGCCACAAAGATAGAGCGCTCAATCATAAAAATAAATTCAAAAGAGAGACACTCAAGCACCTCATGAACACTTAGATATAGTTTTTGGATTTTTGGCCATCGAAAGTGCCGATGTCTGTCAGGAGTTTCGGCTGTCGGAAGTCCCTGGCTCCCACTGGAAGTCCTAGGCCTTTGGACTTAGTCACCTGCCTTAGCTGCCCCTAGTGTTCTACCTTAGAGGGAAGCAAACTTGAGTTCTAACTCTGGCCGAGCAAACCTAGTTGACTATGTATTTGAACAGTAGTTTCTATAGGTGCCGGAAGTTCTAGCGATCTGTGTCAGAACTTTCAACGTAGATCTGAACGGTTGGATTTGCCCTTGAGTATAAATAGCTCTATCCTCTCTTGTAACCATTACCCACTCATTCATTGCAACCTAACTCTGGCCAAAACAACTCCCAAGCATTCAAGGCTCTCCTCTTCTCTCCCCTTTGCTCCTAACTTCAATTCCCTTAAGGATTTGAGTGAAAGGAGAGTGGATTGAGTGAGAGAATCACTTTGGCAAGCTTGAGCACTTGATTTCTTCATCAAGACAGGTTGGATTTGCATTTATTACTCTTATAGCTTTGCCCCTAGCTAGCTAGGCATTGCCCGAGAGCTTCTATCTTGTGGAAGAGACTTAGGAAGTTTGTAATGCCCTTGATTTCTTAGTAGAAAGCTCAAGTGACCTTTGTGATTTCCTTGAGAGAGGCAAGGAGGTGGAAGAGATTCCGACCTTTGTGGTCACCTCAACAATGGGGATGTAGGAGCTCCTTTGTGGGGTTGCTAAACCTCAGGATAAATCCTTATGTCCCGCGTGCTTGTTGTTGTGATTTGTGCTATCATATTTGTTCTTGGTTGTGTCTCTTCTCCCCAAAGCTTTTCTTAAGGTTTGGACTCGATTTATGCAGTTGAAGTGTTTTGGTGTCAAGGGAGTGACTCTACATGTCTACCTAACCACTTGGAAGTGGGTTTGTAAGAAATCTCGTTCACAAAGTTCATTTACAACACTTGTTGCGTAGTTCACGTAGGAGTCAGAACTCTCGACTGTTTGCGTCGGGACTTCCAACAGTTGCTAACCTTGTGATTTAAGTTTGTGTGGAATTTTTTTTGATATGCCTATTCACCCTCCTCTAGGCCTTGTTAGATTCTTTCAATTAGTATCAAAGCAAGGTGTTCTTTTATCGCTTCCCCGCATGAGAAGAAACAATGTCATATACCAAAAAGATGAAAGTTGATGCCATCGAGATGGCCAAGCAAATTGCTCAAGAGTTGATGGCTACTCAAACCAAGTTGTTTCAAGATGAAATGAAGAAGGCGCATGATGAGATGAGCAAGTGGAAGGATGAGTTGAGCAAGAAAGTTGAAGATGCTATAAGTGGCAAGAATGATGAAGCCAAAGAGAATGCAAGTGATGTTGGAGCAGCCCATGACAATGGTGTTAGAAAGGGAATCTATTCAAGTACCAGTTTTGACTATGGACAACTCATCAAAGGTCCATCCATGCATTTCCCCACCGTCAATCATGGCAAGCCACCTCACTTTGATGGAACAAGATACACCGATTGGGCTTACAAGATGAAGATGCAGCTTATTGCCACAAGACTTTAGAAAGTTGTGGAAGTTGGTGTGATCATTCCCACCGATGAAGATAGAGAAATAACTCCAAAAGAAACTCTCAATCTCCATCAAAATACACAAGTTGTGTCTTTGCTTGTCTCAAGTTTAAGTACTGGATGAGTTCAACAAGGTGAATGGAATGGAAAGTGCCAAGTAAGTTTGGGAAACTTTGAGAGTGTCCTTCGAAGGAGACAAGAGTGTGAGGAAAGGCAACATTGAGTTACTTCATGGTGAATTGGAAAGGTTTGTGTTCTTGCAAGGTGAGACAACACAAGCAATGTTTGTTAGGCTCATGGCATTGGTTAACCACATAAGAGCTCTTTGTAGCAATGAATGGGATGACAACAAGGTTGCTAGAAAGATATTGAGAACTTATAGAGCCAAGAACAATATGCTTGCATCCATAATCATGGAAAGACCCGGTAATGATGAGATGACACCTCAAGAAGTTCTTTCAAAGCTCAAGCGCCATGATTGTCTAGGTGAAGATGCAATCAATGCTCATAATCAAAATCCTAGTGCTATGGGATACAAAAGAATGCAGCCCTAAAGGCAACTCAAAGCTCATGAAGGCCAAAGTTCAAGTCAAGAAAAGAAGAAGAAAATAAGGATGATTGCCTCAAGTAAAGAAGAAGAGTCCGATGAAGAGGTTACACTTGTCATTAGAAACCTTAGAAAATTCATGAAGAAGAAGAGCAACCGCAAGGCTTATGGTGATGGAAGTAAGAGGTACAAGAAGTGGTTTTGCTATGGGTATGGTGATGTTGGTCACTTCATAGCTGATTGTCCTAAAGAGAAGAAGAAAAACAAGTACAACAAGGATGATGACAAGAAGAACAAAAATAAGAAGAGAGGTGAAGCTCATCTTGACAAGAAGAATAAAAACAAGAAGAGAGGTGAAGCACATCTTGGTGAAGAATGGGAGTCAAATGATGATAGTGACTCAAGTGATGATGAGAAGAAGAAGAAAGGTGCCCGAAACATCGCCATCCACCACTCTTCATCACCAACCATGATCTTCCCCGACTCGACTTCACCAACAAAACTCTTCCCCAACTTAGCTTCATCACCGAGACTCTTCTCCAACCTCATCGACAATGACTACTATACTCCAACTTGCCTCATGGCTAAGCGAGAAAAGGTACAAGACTCACCAACTCCTTCTAGTGATGAGTATGATAGTTGTGATGAGGACATAGAAGAAATTGAGAAAAACATGATAAGATAAAATCGCTAATGAAGAAATTAGAGAAAAGAAATAGATGCTTGGAGTTGCAAGGTGAAATAATCACTCAAGAGAGAGACAAAACCTTGCACTCGAAGCATCTATCGCCAAGAAAAGGATGAAGGTAGAGAAGTTAACTGTTAAATTGTCTCTAGCCAATAACACCATTGGGAAATTGATTAAAGAACATTTCTCGGTTAATGACATAATAGTTAGCATCAAGAATTAGGAAAAGTATAGCTCAAGAAAGCCTTACAAGCTTGGAAGAAAAATACCAAAATCTTGAGTTAAACTTTAACACTCTTTGGGCTAGCACTTCAACCTCTCCTAAGGCAACCGAAGACTCTAATGTCTCTACTAGCATTGGTTGTAAAAGATGCTATCAAATTGATGTAAATGCATATGCAACTAACCTTGTTGAGATAGAGAAGAAAGACAAGGAGATTCATAGGTTGAAGATGATTTTAAAGAATGGTTGCAAGTGTCAAGAACAATCCAACAAGAGCATATACAAGTCATCAAGGCACCCATCAATCAAGGAAGGCATTGGCTACAATAGGTATGATGGAAAAGCCAATTGAAGGAACATGATCAATGGTGTGCCTTTGTGAAGTTCAACAAAGGAGTTGCTCTTGATGATCTATTATGCAAGGCAAACAATGTCTACATTTCCAAGATTGCACCTATGAGTGACAAGACAAACAAGAAGAAGCAAGCAGGAGGCCCCGAAGCCACAAGCACCAATTCCACGATGCTATGCTAGTGATTACATGTGTTGTTGGGACAAGAATGGAAAGATTATCATGAGATATGTTGGTGCCCATAAGAAGGAGATTATGAGGAGTGTTTGGGTGCCCAAGTTTTATGTGACTAACCCCCTATGACCCAAATCTTTTTGGGTACCTAAAACAAAAGCTTGATTTGTCTTTGTAGGAATATTCCTCCAGTGGAACAAGTTGGGAGTTGGATAGTGGATGCACCAATCATATGACCGGAGAGAAGGACATGTTCACATCATTCCAACCTAGTCATGACCAAAGTGGAAACATTGTGTTTGGTGACAATGGAAAAGGGGAAGTTCTTGATTTGGGTAAAATTGCTATCTCCAATGATAATTCCATTTCCAATATTTTACTTGTGAATCCTAAGGTGCATTACTTTAGAGTTTGTGGATCCAAGTGTTGCATACTTAATAAGAAATCCAAAAGGTCAAAGTTTGCACCAAAGGTTGATGAAGGTTTCATGCTTGGTTATAGTACCAATGAACATGGATATCGTGTTTCTAATAAAACCACTGGTTTAATTAAAATCACGGTAGATGTTGATGGTCACTAACATCAATTATAAATGGTCAACATTATCCCGTATTTATACTTAATTCCATCACCAAACATATGTATAGGGGTTTAAACTAATAAATTCCATGAGTTTTGGTGAATCTATATTTTTAACAGGGTTTATTTAGAAAACCGCCAAGGGGGACCTATTCAGTCAAAGAAAATCACATAATTCCAATGCATAACCGATGTGGAAAGACTCTAGAAGACTCTAGGAGGCTCTCCGCCAAAGTGGAGCCCGAGACACTGACATGTGGGGCCGACCGGCTGTGGCAGAACCACCTAATCTAATGCCTCCTAGGAGTGCTCATCTTCCATTAGACACTAAGAATCCAAGGGAGAACACCAAATTACTTGGTCCCATCGGACACACCGTAGGGGAGAACCCAAAAATCCACATTTTTCCATCAGGACCACAAACGAGAGAATAAAGGTTACATCATTCTTAACCATTTCTTACATCGCTTTTAATACGACATCAGAGTATATCATATATTATTATAATAGCGGAATGTAATCGTATTATCAGAGTTATGAATAATTTAATGTAACAATGAAATATAAATATGTGATCAGAATTATAGCAGAAATAATTATCTATTCATGGCATGATGAAGCATTGATATGTAAACTATGACAACAGATTATAAAACTTTCTTTTATAAAACATTTGGTGAGAGTTATAAAAAACTACGATCGCAGCGTAAAGGAAATCCTCTCTGAGCCCACCATGAGGAATCCACACACAAGGGTCAGCTCTAGCATCCACCTGTCACCTGCAACAAGGGGAATAAAACCCTTGAGTACTTAATTGTACTCAGCAAGACTTACCCAATAGGAGGAAAGAAAACACTCCAAGGAGATGTAAGGCTATCTGGCTTGTGGGTTTATTGCATCTACAGGAAGCATTACTAAAAGTGCATCCTTATATTCGATTTTTTATTAGTAGTGCATTAGTTCATTAACTAACCATTCTATGAAAGCACCTATGCTACTTTCAAGCAGGTGGTAAGCAATCAGATTTCCTTTTCTTTCCATCTTTCCTCTTCTAGTTCTTACTACGGTGCTAGAGTTAAGACAAGTCGTACTGACTTGGTGGCGATTCGCAAACCAATGTCCCTAGCTGGGTACCCCAAAAACACATGCCCCACTTGTACCCCGGGCACAAGCATGACCAACCCATTACTCTCCTGTCCTAGGTGTCCAGGTCTTCGTCCAAACTAGGACTCTAAGCCCCCGCCCCTAGAGTCCCGGACTCAGTGCAGGTGCAAGGACCTCCTAACCCAAAAACCACCAAGACAGTCGGTCTAGAAAGAGCTGGATCCATGACAAGAGAGCAACAAGTCTTCCAAGCGCCCATACACAAGTATGTGCATAGGATAATAAATCTATGACTTGCCTAGCGTCTTATGCAACGGCCGGTCCTTAACCGACATAGATAGGGAAAGCAGTGTAACTAAGCTATGCCCCACATCCATGGCGACACAACCTCTTACACCCCGCAATACCCAAACCATATCCCTGCCCGGTCACTATTTTCCTTTCCACCATTTATATTTTCTAAGTGATAAAATCCAATAATATATTTCCTATCTCTTGCGAGTGACAGCCATCACTCGACTTCTACCGGAGTCCTGTAGCATAGCAATCTACATGATCCTGTCATATTAGTAAGACTCATAGGATAAAGATATATATATGCAAGTGGGTTTCATTCAACTCGTTAAAACTTAATGCACAAATATAATTTAAACTGCAGAAAAGTAGGGGTTATGCACCGGGGCTTGCCTGGGTAAGATATATATTAAAAAGTTAGTATCTGCATCTTTAGATCATCTACCATCATCTGAATAGAAAGCCCATTGCATCATCTCCTAGAGAGAATACCATTACACCATGTTCGGATCCCCAATCATCCTTCAATTGCTCCATTGATCCATCATTGTACCTATATGATATGCATTGATGCAAATGCATAGATGTAAATAACCAACGATAGCCAAACGCTTGGAAATATGATCATGCCTCACAAGCGAATGAGACAGCTCTAACGCTGGTCTAAGTATCCATGTTGTCGAATAAGGCGTTATTTCCCAACAATTATTTCAGTTATATAAACCCAAGTTGTTTCTTTATCTCATTCTATCCATTTAATCTTTATTCAGAATAGGGCATCATTATCTATTTAGCAAACTAATTATTCTAGAGCTACAAAAATTACAGTGAGTACCTAATATTGCTAGGAGCCTACTATACAAATTTTAGATTCAATAATATTACTAATTTATCACAACAATATTGCTAGGAGCCCAACACGTGTGGAATTATTGTGCTAGCCTGGTGCCGCCGCTTGGGCTGCCTGGTGCCACCGCTGGGCCTCCACCAATATTGCTAGGAGCCCAACACGTGCGGCACCAGGCAGCCCAAGCGAGCACGCCGATGAAGGCCTAGGCGAGGCACACGCGGGCGGCCCAATCACGTCGGCAATAGGCCGACAGCAGCGACTCAGCATAGAACTAGCAGACACAGTGGTCCAACCCAGTGAGTAGGCTGGCCCAAGAGGGGAGGCCCAGTGGCGGTGATGCCATTATGCGAAGACACCCCTATGTTTACCTGAAACTAACCCATAGGATGCAAGCACTATTCACTTGATTCACGTATTTAGCATTGAGGACGCCGTACAAGATTTCTGCTTGGATTCATACCCTTCGCTTCATCTCCCACATATAGAGGAGCAGAGGACAACAGAGGAGCTCCATTCGGCGACCAACAAAGGCGCTGCGTAGGGCAGTGAGGTGACCATGACGCACTGATGGGTGGTTGTGGCATGGCGGCTAGCGAGGGTAGCCCTTTGGCACTGGTGGACCAGGTGCTGAAGGCGGAGCCCCACGACGGCATTGGTGGCGCGCGGCAACCTAACTCGGTAGCATCGGCGGCGTGGAGATGAAATGGCGTGGGGAAGGTGCGGCCATGCCGGGGCTCAGCACGGCGGCACAGAGGAGCTTGAGATGAGCAGCCAAAGAATACAGGAGTGGCGCTGTAGGATGGCTTCACGGCACACCAGAGGAACATGAGGAGCCACGGTGGAGCGTGGGGTGCGCTACGTGTGTAGAGGTGGCGAGGATGGAAGCTACGTGGCCACGATGGCGCTATGGCTCGGTCCAGCGTGGGCGGCGTCGGGAGGGAACCACAGGAGCAGGCATGGCTGGAGAATAGGGCATGACCAAGAGTTGACCCTTGATGAGGCAGAGCTATGCGCGGCAACCTGAGCCCAGGCATGCTCGCGAGAGACAGGGCGACGATGGCGAGTCATCATGGAGCAGCAACGTGCAGAGGAGGTGGCGTGCTGGCACGTCATGATGGGGATGTGGTTGAAAGGTCCTAATATGGTTTGAGGGGGGTGAATTGCCTATTTAAAAATCTACAAATCAACTAGAGCAATTTGATTAGTATGACAAATAGTGAAATACAAACTTGCTCTAGCTCTACAAGGGTTGCAAGCCACCTATCCAACAATTCTAGTTGCAATGATTACTAGGCACACAACTTGCAATGTTACTACTCACTAAGAGCTCTCAATCTTGCTACTCTAAAGAGCTCCACTAATGAACTTAAAATAACAAAGCAAGCTCTCAATTCTAATTACACTAAAGAGCTTGCCACAACTAGTTTGCAAGAATATAAATGAGTGAGTAGGGTGATTATACCACCATGTAGAGGAGTGAACCAATCACAAGATAATACTAAATCAATCACTGGGAGAATACCAAAGGGCAAGAGACAACCAATTTTTCTCCCGAGGTTCACGTGCTTGCCGGCACGCTAGTCCCCGTTGTGTCGACCAACACTTGGTGGTTCAACGGCTAAGAGGTGTTGCATGAACCTCATCCACACAATTGGACACTACAAGGACCAACCCACAAGTGAGGTAACTCAATGACTATGAGCAATCCACTAGAGTTACCTTTCGGCTCTCTATCGGGGAAGGCACAAGACCCCTCACAATCAACATGATCGGAGCCGAAGATAATCACCAACCTCCGCTCAACGATCCTCACTACTCCAAGCTGTCTAGGTGGTAGCAACCACCAAGAGTAACAAGTGAATCCCATAGCAAAACACTGAATGCCAAGTGACACTAGATGCAATCACTCAAGCAATGCGCTTGGATTCTCTTCCAATCTCACAATGATGATGAAACAATAACAGAGATAAGTGGGAGGGCTTTGGCTAAGCTCACAAGGTTGCTATGTCAATGCAAATAGCCAAGAGAGTGAGCTTGAGCCAGGCCATGGGGCTTAAATAGAAGCCCCCTACGAAATAGAGCCATTGTACCCCTTCACTAGGCACAACACAGGGTGACCAGACTGCTCTAGGTCAGTTCGACCGGACATAGGACCCCAGCATCCGGTCGCCTAATGCTTGCCACGTGTCATCAGCTTCAAACAGTCGATCACCCGATCTCAACGGTCAAGTGATGACCGAACGTGTCAGTTAGAAAGTGACCAGGACATAGGACCCTAGCATCCGATCATTTCCAGTAAGGTTCCAAACGTGAAATTTCACGATCGGACGCATCCGGTCATGCTCGACCAGACTCACCCGTTGTCCGGTCACTCAACATTTCCTTTGTGCGCCTCATGTCAGCGTACGTTAGCACTGATTGGACTCAGACCTTGAGCAGTCCAATCAGTTTACACACCAGCGTCTGGTCATAAGACCAAGACCATGTGCTTACTGCTATCACTAATCGGACTCTGAACCCAGTGTCTGGTCACTGCACCACTAGCATCCAGTCATGCTATGAACCCCTATCTTTTCTATATAGGGCGCCGGTGGCACCGTTGGACTATTTGCACTCTACGGGCGAACACTCTGCCAGTGAAGTTCCCTAGCTGTCGATGTTTGATCACCGATAGCTTGCCACGGGGGTCCCCGGGGCAGTATGTTCGGGCTTTAGCGTATGCAGAACTCGACGGTAAACGCAAGAGACAGTCGATTTATCCTGGTTAGGGCCCTCGACCGTGATCGAGTAATAGCCCTACGTCCAGTTGGCATTAGCCTTTATGTTGGATTGATTATAAAGTATTATGTTGTACAATTGTCAAAGTCACCTATCCCTAGGATTCCTACCCTCCTTTATACAGTTAGGAGGTCAGAATCCTAGTCTGTTTACAATGAGAGTTCCTAGTAGGATTATAGAATAATACTACTACAAAGATTACAGGGGAAGAATCCTAGTTGGACTAGATCTTCTCCCTTTCTTGCGGGGTATCCTGTGGGTCCTGCACCTGACAAGCCCCCGAGCACTTCATGGTTGAGTTCTAGAAGCGTCGTCTTGTTCCTTCAAGTATTAGTCGAGCAGGAACAAGCGTCGTCCAAGTGCTTTCTTGAGTGAAACCATGTAGCAGCTTCATGAGATCTTCACTGTGGTGTGTACCTTTTTGAAGAAAAAAGTACTCCCATTTGGATGTAGCCCCCGAGCCTCTTGCTATTTGGCACAAGGAGCTTGAGGGTCTTTTCTTGAAATCACCCTGATTCTTCATCGAAGGGCTCTCGAGCATATACCCAGGTTCTTTTTGTCATGTGGCCTTGAAGTTGTCTGTCTTGAAGAAGTCTTCTGAGTGATGTGCGCTTTTTGAAGGAAAAAGTGCACTCACTAAGTGTAGCCCCCGAGCCTCTTGCTATTTGGAATAAAAAGTTAGAGGGTCTTGAATCTTTATGTCATTTGAAAAACTATTGTCTTGAAGTAGTCCTCTTGGTGACGTGCGCTTTTTTGAAGAAAAAAGTGCACTCACTGAGTGTAGCCCCCGAGCCTCTTGCTATTTGGAACAAAAAGTTAGAGGGTCTTGAATCTGAGTTGTTCAAAAGAACTGAAAATATCTCCTATTGCAGCCCCTGAGCATATATCCGAGTTCTTATGTTCAGAAAGAACTCGGATGTAGGGTCTTGGCATATTTTCTAGCGGTCTGCTGTTGTCAGATGTTGTTGTTTGGTAGTGGTTGGGTGTAAATGTTGTTTGCTCATGAGTTGTACAGTGTTGGTATATCCTTTCGAATATGCTCGTCCTTGAGTACTGTTCCATGTCACGCCAGAGTCCTCTTTCATTGAATTCTGTCTTTTCACTCTGTCCTTTGTTAGGCTTGTTCCGTTGGTGCTCCCGGTCTATGTGCACCGCTTCTTTGGTCTATAAATACCCTTCTATTGTGCTATCTTGATTCATTGAGCACTTTGTTGCGTGGTTTGAAATCTCCATAGTCATGAATATGTTAGTTTGTGAAGTAGAGCAGCCCCCGGGCGTATTTTGTAGTTCTTGTGTATCTTGCCATAGCTGAAGGAAGTCTTGTGATAGGGATTAGAGGTAGGCTAATCCTGCAGCAGCATTATACTTAGAAGTACGTGGCAGTAGTTGGAGGGAGTCTTGTGATGTGGGATGCGATCCTTCATCTGGCAGTTCTGGGTTGATCCTCGTCACCTGCCCTGAGACTAGTCCGATGCAGATCAGCATCATATCCAGCATCACATCAGACTTGGGTAGACAGATGCCTGCCAGCCTTCTCTGCTCCATGTTGTCCCACCGTGCTATTGATTTCTACCTTGGATGCACCATGTCCGTCCTTTGAAGAAAACAGTGTAGCCGAGGGTGGTTTGTCCTTCTGAGTAGCAATTTGGAACACGTAGTCATTCTAGAGCCTAGCCATGTCTAGGGTTCCTCTTTGCTACTTTGCTTTTTGTGGTACCGAGTTCATTGGGTCTTGTAAGATAGTGTAATCTTCTATTTTTTTGAAACCAGTTATAATGAAAAGAATCTTGTCTTCTGAGTTGTAATTCTTTTTTTTTGATGTCCCAGTTGTTGATGAGATTTCTAAGTTCTTTCTTCAAGGACCGGGTTGTTGCTCTCCTTGTGAGATAACCCTTCTTTGCTTTATTGTTGATGAGTTCTTTTTGTGGTAATATGATAACTCCACCGTGGTGCTGGATGGATAAGTCTAAAATCTGCCCGTTGAACTGTACCAGTTGTGTGGATTTAAGCCGTTTGTCATTTTAGCTACTGTTGGTAAATGGACCAGTTGCATCCTCATGCCATGTTAAAATGGGACTGGTGGGCCATGTTTTTACCGGTGTAAAATCTATTTAAAGGCCTTTCTCCTCCTTTTCTTTGGTACCCTACCTTTGCCTTGAAACCCTAGCCTTCACAACTCCATCGTTGCCATTGCCACCGTCATCTGAGCGTTGCCATTTGAGCCTTCTCTTTCCCTAGTGCCTTTTTGCTTCTGCTAGTACATGGGTAGGAAGAAAGCCGCAAGCAAGTCCTAGGCAGCCTTTGTGGACGAGGAGTCATCACTTTCCGTGATCGAGAACCAAGACTTCATGGCCATGAGGGCTGCCCAGAAGGTTTGGCCAGCTTCAACAATGACTGAAGACCAGCTTCGTGAGCTTGTTGGTGATGGTCTAATCCAGAGCAAGGACATTGCTAAATGGAGGGCTCCAGGCGAGCATCGGGTCCCCTGCTCCAGGTCCGGGTGAGATTATTCTCTTTGTTTCCTTTATTCGTGCTGGACTTTGCCTCCCTGGCTTCTGCTTTTCTTCATCGGTTTCTCAGCTATTTTGGGATTAGCCTGAATCACCTTGCCCCCAATACTGTCCTTCATCTTTCTATTTTCGTTCATCTTTATGAAACCTTCCTTGGAATTCCTCCTTCTCTTTCCCTCTTTCGCTACTTTTTCTGCCTGCAAGCCACAACCCCACCGTGATGACACCAATGTTCTTGGTAGCTACAAGATCTAGTTTTGCTAGGGTCTTAAGAGCAAATTTTTTGACTATGACCTGGTTGATTCTGTAAGGGATTGGCGTGCTGACTGGTTCTATGCTGCCAACTTGATTCCTCCTCTTTTTGTTCACTCCGGATCTGGTCCCCTGGTTAATGACTGATGGGAAAAGAACCCTATGACGACTGCTGAGTTCCAGACGATCAAACCTTTTCTCGAGAGGATTTGCACTCTGAAATAGCAAGGCTTGACCAGCTTCGGTATTATTTCAAGTTTTCTTCGTCGTCGAGTTCAAGCTTTGAAGGAGTGCGAACATTACGATTTCAAGTACTCTGGGGTGGAGGACCCTTCTCGTATGGTCCCTGCCCTTGAGTTGACCAACAAGGAGGTGCTCGAGCATCTCCAGAAGATGCTGAAAGGAGTAAGCATCGTTTCACTTGCTGTCCTTGAGTATAGCGCTAAGAACCCGCCCCCTACTATGAGTTATTCTTTTCTTTATGCGAGTACTTTTGATTCTCTTTCATTGTATCCACTTTTGCTTAATCTTCCTTGTCTTGTTGTTTTACTCCTTTATAGGAATTGGGGTGTAATTTCAGCTGATCCAATTCCCCTTGATGATCTCCTTGCAAATGTGGAGGCTAGGGGTAGGCTTGCTAGGGGTGTCCTTGACCAGTAAGTTTCAAACCACCATGATGCTTCCTGGTGTTTCTTCTCGCATTTTCTGACGTATATGAAGAGTATGTTCCTCGTCTAGTTCCTCGAAGCTCCTCGTACTTTCAAAAAGAGGGGGCGGGTAGATAGTTCTTCTTCTACTCCATCTGCTGCCAAGAAGTCTCACCAGTCGAGTACTCATCCAGGTACTCCAGTTGTAGCTAGCATGCTCTTAGGTGAGTATATTAATACGCTCTGTCCTTTTGTTGTTTGTTTTTATCTTTGATCGAGTGCTTTTGTCCATTTTTTAGCTGGAGCTTTGGTGGCCTTGGTCGAGAGTGAGGAGGAAGAGGATGATGATGCTGCCCTCGTTACTCGTCGTTACTTGCCAGTGAGTTCTTTTCTTGTTTTCCTATTGTTGAACTCCTCTTTTTGTTTTGACTTTGGTCTTGTTCTCTTGTAGTAAGCGGTCATCGGATTCAAGTTCTTCTAGGGCTCTAGTACCGGCTGCACCGCTCCTGTCGTAGGGTGGCGGTGATGTTTTTGCCGCTATGGTTCCCCCTGCGAGGTCTTCTTTTGGTTTTATGAAGAAGAATATAGCTGAGTGAGTGCATTCTGGTTTTATTTCTTTGCTTCTGTTCCCCTTTTTTCTTATTCTTTTTGATGAGTTTCCTTGTCAACTTTTAGGTCTTTGTCTTCCTCGAGCCTCCAGTCGACTTCTTGTTAGACCTCTGGTGTGCCCTTGCGTACCGAGTCTCAGGACTCGGAACACATGGTCACCGAGGTGGCTGTGAGGGGGATGGAGTCCGCAGCTGTTGAATTTGCCTGGCTCTCGAGGTGACCGTGGCCATTACGGTGGGTTCATATGAGGGATTGGTCATGGCTTCCCAGGAGATTGCCCTAGTCGTGCCTTCTTTGCCTCGGCTGGCTTCTCATTCTCCTCTTCTTACCTCCGGTAGTCCGCCTTTGGCTGATGACATGGTGCAGCAGTTTGATGCCACTCATCGATTGTTAGAGCTAACCGCCACCTAGGGAAGCTTGTCGACCCTTGCGACTTCTTTTGGGGAAAGTCTCTAGATAAGTTTTTCTGTAGTTCTTTCTTTGGATGTTTGTTTTTCTTCTGTCCTTATGTCTTGTTTTGCTTTGTCTCTTTTTGCTCAGTCTTTTTCTCATGATCATACCTGGCTTCTTTTTCTCATCTAAAAACAAGAAAAAGTTGTCTTCTGAGGTGAGTACCCTAAAGGCAGAGCTTGACCTCTATTAGGGCCAAGCTAGAGACTGAGCATCAGACACATCATAATGAGGAGAAGGCTCTCTGTGCCCGGGTAGTAGACGTGGAAAAGCAGAGGGATGCAGCTGCCCAGGAGGCCTCGAAAAATGTGGAGGCCATGAAGAAAGAGTGCCACTGGTATCATAAGTTCTTTTTCGCTTCCCTTTGTATTCAAATTTGCCTTTCTGCTGACTTGTCTTTTGTTGCTTGGTCTAGCTCTCCAAGTTGAAAAGCAGAAGCTCTCGGAGGGCATCGAGGAGATGAAGACACTCAGTTCGCACTAACCATAATAAGGCTAAGGAGGTAATTACTCGAGCTAAAGAAGAACTCGTGCTTGCTAAGTTGATTAGGTATGGAGCGGATAGAGATCTTGTGCAGGCCCAAAAGACCATTGAGGACTTGACTGGCAAGTTGGCAATGGCTACTGAGAACTAGAAAGCTTTGTGGAAGTCTTTTTGGTCAGTAGCCAACCTTCTCCGGACTCCAGCAGACGACGGTCATTCTTGGACCTAGTTCATTCCCCAAGTGCTGACCCATTTCTAGGAGTTCATGAAGAGGTGTGCCCATCTTTGCACCAGGAACGTTCTTGCCCAGGTCTAGGTTCTTTCTTTGGACTTTCCTTTGTCCAAGGTTGCTGATGAAGCTGAGAGCCAAGAGTACCTAGATGCTGTTGAGAGGTTGGAGCCTGAGGTCGATGACTTAGCCAGCAAGATTGTAGATAATCTTAACATTGATGTTTCTTCTGCCTGATGTAATCGACCTTTGTATTCTAGCTTCTGTAACAAAACACTATACTTGAAAACTAAATGGAGAATTTTTATTTTTTGTTGATGTCTTCTTTGTCTGTATTTCTTTGTCTCATAAACAACTCGGCTTTGGTAAATCATTGTCTTGACAAACTTTCTTGATCTGTCGAGTGCTTTTCTGGCTTTCGTTTGTGCCTTGTAAACAACTCGGTATAGACCATTGTCTCGACAAACTTTGTGTTCTTGTTAGTACTGAAAAGACTTAGGATATCTCTAGCTTCTTCTTCTTAGCTTAGCTCAGAGTGTGGTCAGCATCTGGTCCTATCTCTGGTTGCAAAAATATCCTAGGACCAGCAAGCCCTCGAGCACTTCATGGTAGAGCTCTGGAAGCCTCATCTTGTTTTCTTCAAGTCTTGTTGAGTAGGAACAAGCGTTGTTCGAGTGCTTTCTTGAGCGAAACCTGTGTAGTGCTTCTTGGGATCTTCTGAGTGTAGCCCTCGAGCCTCTTGCTATTTGGAACAAGTAGCTGGAGGGTCTTGTCTTGAAATTGCTCTGATTTATGTTCAGGCTTAGTTTTAGTCATTTTGCTTTTTGGTTTGGGTGTTTGCTTATTAGCTACCCTCATCGGCGGGACTCAAGCATCTTTTTAGCTCTTTTGCTCTCGGCCAGTATGCACAGGCGTCTTTTCAGCCATTTTGCTTTTTGGTTCGGGTGTCAGCTTTTTAGCTACCCTCATCGGCGGGCTCAAGCATGTTTTTAGCTCTTTTGCTCTCGGCCGGTATGCTTAAGCGTCTTTTTAGCCATTTTGCTTTTTGGTTCGGGTGTTAGCTTATTAGCTACCCTCATCGGCGGGCTCAAGCATGTTTTCTGCTCTTTTGCTCTCGGCCGGTATGCTCAGGTGTCTTTTCAGCCATTTTGCTTTTTGGTTCGGGTGTTAGCTTATTAGCTACCCTCATCGGCGGGCTCAAGCATAGTTTTCAGCTCTTTTGCTCTTGGCCAGTATGCTCAGGCATCTTTTTAGCCATTTTGCTTTTTGGTTCGGGTGTTAGGTTATTAGCTACCCTCATCGGCAGGCTCAAGAATGTTTTAAGCTCTTTTGCTCTCGGCCGGTATGCTTAGGCAGTCTTTTCAGCCATTTTGCTTTTTGGTTCGGGTGTTAGCTTATTAGCTACCCTCATCAGCGGGCTCAAGCATGTTTTCAGCTCTTTTGCTCTCGGCCGGTATGCTCAGGCGTCTTTTCAGCCATTTTGCTTTTTGGTGCTCATTGCAAACAACTCGGGGAAAGCCATGATAAGACATATGTTTGTTGAGAAAGAACCATCTTTATTGATCATGAAAATTGATAGGTCACAATAGTACATATGTTATTGATGAGCGCTATCTTTATTGATCATGAACATTGATCTCTTGTGGCTTGTATATATATTTTCCCTTGAGTTGTTTTCATGCGTAGAATCTTCGTAGCTAGCTGATGTGCCATGTATTGTTGACTTCTTTTCCGTCTTCAGTTATCAACTTCTATGTGCCCGGTCTGGTGACTTTTGTGATGATAAAAGGACCTTCCCATGGACTGAGTAGTTTATGGCGTCCATCGGTTTTTTATATTCTTCTTAGTACTAGGTCTTCGACTTATAATGATCGAGACTAGGTATTCTTGTTGTAGTGGCATCTTAGTCCTTGGAGGTATCTTGCTGATTGAAGGGTAGCATTTACTCTAACTTCTTCTGTACCATCGAGTTCTAATCTTCGGGTGTGTTCTGCTTCTCCTTCGTCATATTGTTCTATCCTTGGTGACGTCCAAATCAAGTCGATAGATAGTACGGACTTCTGATCCATAAGCCAGGAAGAAAGGTGAGTATCCGGTGGCTCTGCTTATTTGAGTCCGTAGCCCCCATACGACCTTGGGTAATTCTTCAATCCATTTTGATCCATAGTCCACTAGTTCTTCATACAGTCTAGGTTTTAATCTGGCTAGTATGAGTCCGTTAGCCCTTTCGACCTGTCCGTTGGCTTCTAGGATGTGCGACTGATGCATAATCTATTCTGAAGCCACAGTCCTATGCCCAACTTTGGAATTCTAGTGGCTATGAAGGGAGAACCCAAATCCATGATGATTCGATTGGGCATGCCGAAGCGGTGTATAATGTCTTGGATGAACTCGACTGCTTTGGCTACGCTGTATTTTGTGAGTGGTTTGAATTCAATCCACTTGGTGAACTTGTCAATTGCTACGAAGATATACTCGAAACCACCTTTTGCTTTCTTGAGAGGTCCTACTTGATCCAGCCCCCAGCAGGAGAAAGGCCAAGCAGGTGGGATGTAGATGAGATTGTGAGCTGGCACATGAGTTTGTCTTGCGAACATTTGACAGCCTTTGCATCTTGTGACTGAGTTCTTCTGCGTCTTTCAAAGCGGTTGGCCAGTAGAAACCAGGTGTGGAATGCTTTGCCGACTAGTGTTCTTGAAGCAGCGTGATTTGCATAGCAATCTGGGTGTATTTTGTCTAGGATCTCTTTGCCCTCTTCAAATGAGACGCATTTTAGGAGTACTCCTAATGATGCGGCTCTTCTGTAGAGCTTGTCTCCCACTAGGACGTAATTCTTGCTTCTGCGAACAACTCTGGTAGCTTCCTCCTTTTCCGCTAGCAACTTATTCTCTTTGATGTAATCGATAAAAACCTAGGTCTATGAAGTGGTGATTACCAAAATCTGGGTGCCTTTAGCTGAGATTTCAGGGGTTATCTCAATAGGTTGTTTGATAGAGGGAGCTGATAACTCCTCTATGAATACACTAGGTGGGACCTTCGCCCTGTCTGATCCAAGCTTGGTGAGGACTGTCTGTCGCAATATTAGAATCGCGCTAGGACATGTAGAATTTCTAATCCTTGAAAATGTTTTTCGAGCTTTCATATTTCAGCACAGTAAGTGCCCATGTTTTCTTTGGTGCAATCTCAATCTTTGTTGACTTGATTGATGACTACTGCTAAATCACCGTATACGAGTAAATGCTTGATTTTGAGGGTAATTGCCACTCAGTAGCCCATGGATGAGGGCTTCGTATTCTGCTTCATTGTTTGTAGCTTGTCATAGTATCTGAAGGACATACTTGAGTTGTTTTTCATCTGGAGAAATGAGGAGAACGCCCGCACCAGCTCTGCCTAGCTTGAGTGATCCATCAAAGTACATCTTCGAGTGATCAAGGATGGTATTTGACATAGGTTGTTGAATTTCTGTCCACTCGGCAACAAAATCAGCTAGGGCTTGAGATTTAATTGCCTTTCGTGGGGTGAAATCGATATTGAAGAGCACCAAGTTCAACTATCCACTTAGATATGTGCCCTATTGCATCTCTGTTGTGTAGGATGTCTCCTGAGTGGGAAATCTGTCACCACGGTAATCTTGTGGCTTTCAAAATAGTGACGAAGCTTGCGTGAAGTGATCAGGAGGGCATAGAGTAGTTTTTGCACATGTGGGTATCGGGTTTTTTATTCTGACAGTACTTCATTGATGTAGTATACGGGGCAGTTGAACTTTATATACACACCCTTCTTCTCTTTCTATGACGATCGCAGTGCTGATCACAGTAGAAGTTGCCACAATGTACAGCATCATGTCTTCAGTATTTCTTCAGAGGTGTGAGAACGGGTGAGGAGGTGAGATATGCCTTGAGCTTCTTGAAAGCTTTGTTGGCTTCTTCTATCCACTCGAACTTGTCAGTCTTCTTTAGCAATCTAAAGAAAGGTAACCCTTTTTCGCCCTAGTCTTGATATGAAACGATTAAGGGCCGCCATGCAGCCTGTTAGTTTCTACACATCTTTGACACTTCGAGGAGGGCCCATCTCTGTTATGGCTCGAATCTACTTGGCGCTTGCTTTGATTCTACGATGACTGACCAAGAATCCAAGTAGTTGTCCTGAAGGAACTCTAAATACATACTTGTTTGGGTTCAATTTCCACCTCCATCTTTTTAAGTTTTCAAAGGTTTGCTTTAAGTCTTCAATGAGTGTGTCTAGGTTCTTTGTTTTTACTACTAGGTCATCCATGTATGCTTCTACATTTTCATCCGATCTGATCACTGAGGCATATTTGGATAGCTCTTTAGTAAGTGGCACCAGCATTCTTGAGTCTAAATGACATGGTTTTGTAGCAATAGGCACCGAATGGAGTAATGAAAGATGTCTTGCTCTGGTCTTGTTCCTTTAATGTGATCTAGTGATATCCTAAATAGCAATCAAGGAAGGATAATAGGGCAGATCTTGTTGTTGAGTCAACTATTTGATCATTGCATGGTAGCCCAAATGGATCTTTAGGCAGTGTTTGTTGAGATCTATGTAGTCGACACACATGCGCCACTCATCCGTATTCTTTTTCTATACTAGAACTAGGTTTGCTAGCCAATCTGGATGGAGGGTTTCTCTGATGAATCCGACTGCCATTAGTTTTGTGATTTCTTTTTTAATTGATGCCTTCTCATCTGGTGAAAATTGTCGTAGTCGTTGCTTATAGGCTTGGAGCCTTCATTGATATTAATTCTATGCTCAGCCAACTCTCTTGGGACCCCTGGCATGTCAGGCCGGCTTCCAAGCGAAGATATCTTTGTTGTCCTGAATAAAGTTGGTGAGCGCGAGTTCCTATTTGGCTGAGAGGTGGGCTGCTGATGGTTGCCATTTTGGAGGGATCACCTGTGCCCAGGTCGATTTGCTTGACGTTGGCTTCTTTCGGTGGTGCTAGGATGCTGGGGTTTTTAGCTGGTATCATGAGCTCTTCTAGGCTCATTTCTGCTGCAACAGCGGCTATTTCTTTTCTTCCATCGGCGGCCTAGTGCTTTTGCTGCAATTTGGATTGCCTGAACATCATAGTCAAAAGCACGCTTCAAATCGCTCCAAAGAGAAAGGACACCATTAGGCCCTGGCATCTTAAGCAACAGGTATGGATAGTGCGGTATCGCCATGAATTTTGCTAGCGCTGGGCGTCTGAGGATTGCGTGATATGATGAATCGAAGTCCGCAACTTCAAACTTGATGAACTCTATATGGTCGTTCGAGGGAGTCCCGAAAGTGATTGATAGAGTGATTTGTCCAAGTGGCATTACTGCTTTGCCGGGTACTATGCCATAAAAAGGTGTGCTTGTTGGTGTAATCATCCCAGCGAGTTGTAGTCCCATCTTCCTTAGAGTTTCTGAGAAAATGATGTTGAGTCTGCCTCCCCCATCGATTAGTACTTTTGTGACAGTCATACCGGCAATAGTTAGATCTAGAACCAGCTGGGTAATGGCCTGTGTTTCCTACGCTAGTCCATTGGTCTTCTCTTGAAAATTGGATTGGATACTGTGACCAATTGAGATATCTTGGAGTAGCCGGTTCAGCTGCCATGATGGTTCGTAGCGCTAGCTTTTCTTGATGTTTGCTTCTGGAATCTGGAGCCCCGACAAAGATTACTGCTACTGTCCCCCTGGATTTTTGGAATCCTCTTGTCTTCGTGGTTGTCTTCTTCTTTTTTCTGATTGCCTTCTTTGTTATTTTCTTTACTATCCTTTCTTGTATATAAATCTTTGAAGGTGTAGCAATCTCCGATGGTGTGATTTCCTTTGGGGTGCAAGATGCAATGCATGTTTTCAATGTCGTCATACCTCCTGGGCTTGGAAAACTTCCTTAATTTGTGAGTGACTGCTATGGTGTTGTCTGGTCCACGTTTTCTTTCTTGATTTCTGTTGTTTTGATGATTTTGCTTGTTCGGATTGTCTCTGTTATTTCTATTAGGAATCTTTCTCGTGTCTTTTCCTCTACAGTAATCATCTTTCCCACTGTTCAGTCTGAATTCTTGATTGTTTCTTGGGTTTTCTTTGCAGAAGTTTTGAAATTGCCACCTAGCCATGATTCCATGAGAGAAAGCTTCGATTACTTCTCGTTGGGTGATGTCATGTACTTGAGCTCATAGTTCGCCAACCCATCGATAGTAATTTCTGATACTTTTGCCTCCTTTCTGCTTGAGTCCTTTTAGCTCTACGTGGGTGATTGGGTGTGTAATGATACCCGCGAAATTTTCGCAGAAAGCTCTTTGTAAGTCCTCCCAATTTCTAATTGATCCTAGATTAAATTTGTCGAACCACTGAAGGGCATGGATTTCTAGGGCCATGGGAAAGAACAAGGTCTTGATGTCATCGTCTCCTCTGGCCAATTCAATTGATTGTGAGTAAATCCTGAGCCACTGCCTTAGGTTCGGTCATGCCATCATACTTGGAGTGGTTGGACGGCTTGAACTTGTGAGGAAGTCGTATTGAAGCAAGTCTGTTTGCAAAATAGGGGAATCTATCATGTGTTCTGACTTCTGTGTATTCTGATTCAGCGCCCCCTTCTTACCAACTGTTGTCTTGGTGAGAGTAGTTTTGTGTAGCTGTTCATGTAGGTGCTTTGCTTCTGGCCTTTCTTGGTTGTTCGACTCGGTCATTTTGACTATGGTTTCTTTTACTTTCTCTGTTGTGACTTCCACTTGGTCCAAGTCTCTCGAAGGCAGACTTCCTTTGATTTTGATCTTCCTGCTCATGAGATGTTGCCCTTCCATCATGCGTCCTTAGGACTGTTGATCAGAGGAAGTCCTAGAGCTATTCTTGTTTTTCATTGGGATGTGAAGTCACCCTGAGTTCTTCTAGTGCTTCTCAGATCTTATCGTAGGGTGTATTCGCTGCTCGTCCTTCTTCGACCTCTCGCTCTGATTTTCTTCTATTGTACTCAGGCTAGGTCTAACTCATATTTGATCCAAGGCTTCCTTGCACTGCTTAGCACTGGCGTTGACATCCTTGTTTTAGTTTGTTCTTTCTCTCTCTGGCTTGCCTCCTGACTCTTAGTCTCACCATCGTGCCCCTAGGTAAATGGTGATATGTTGGACTCAGATTCATCTAAAGATCTGACGTTGGGCGCTTCTGGGGGGACCAATGGTGATCGAGGATGGATGAATCATGAATACTTCTCGAGCGTGAGTTGTTCTATCATCAGCATTGGTTTCTATACTAGTTAGAGTTGTTGATAACTTTAGTAGAGGCTTCTAGGTCGCAGATCGAGTCTCCTTCTTGGTAGGGTAGAGTTGTTGTTGTCATATCAGTCAACTTGTTGGGTGCCACCATCCTCAGGAACGGAACCTGGCCAGTGGACGATGCAGTCTTGAGATGTTATAGTTAAGAAAGACCTTCCTAGGCTCCTTTCAGTGGCATTCTAAGCACCGGATTGGTGGATTCTTCGGGCCATGTCTGATAAGATGTTGCCATGTTGTGGAGTCCAAATGGAAGAGGGCCCTGACTTCTTTAAAGTACTCTGAGTGTACTCTGAGTTGTATCCTTGGTAGGTTGACGTTGTGCCTCGGAGCCTTATCAGAAAAGAACTCGGTTTTCTGAAAGAACTCAGATAAGACTCCGTCTTGGAAACGGAACTTGAGTTTGAATCAGGATGCGTGAAGCCACAAAATCTAAGTCAGATCAAACATCGTGAGCTGTGCGAATCTTCCAGCGAGTTGATCTATCATTGTCATCGAAATGGAAAGGTCTTGATGATGATCCGAATCTTTGAGGAAATGGCCTTGGAGCTTGCCATTGTCACCTGCCTCGCAGACCCATGAACCAAAGATGAAGGTTGACCCTAGGCGAGAAGATCATGTTGTCGAGGTCCATCGAGCTCTGGGATGCAAAGTCACCGAAAGCCCCTACCTGGCACGCCAGCTATCGATGTTTGACCACCGATAGCTTGCCACGGGGGGTCCTCGGGGTAGTATGTTTCAGGCTTCAGCGTATGCAGAACTCGATGGTAAATGCAAGAGACAGTCAATTTATCCTGGTTCGGGCCCTCGACCGTGATCGAGTAATAGCCCTACATCCAGCCGGTGTTAGCCTTTGCGTTGTATTGATTGTAAAGTGTTGTGTTGTACAATTGTCAAAGTCGCCTGTCCCTAGGATCCCTGCCCTCCTTTATATAGTCAGGAGGATCAGAATCCTAGTCAATTTACAATGAGAGTTCCTAGTAGGATTACAGAATAATACTACTACCTAAGATTACAGGGGAAGAATCCTAGTTAGACTAGATCTTCTCCCTTTCTTGCGGGGTATCCATGTGGGTCCTGCACCTGACACTAACCCTTGCTCAAATGTGCCAACCACCAAGTGTATCACCTTATGCACATGTGTTAGCATATTTTCACAAATACTTTCAAGGGTATTAGCACTCCACTAGATCCTAAATGCATATGCAATAAGTTAGAGCATCTAGTGGCACTTTGATAGCCAGCATTTCAATACAAGTTTCACCCCTCTTAATAGTACAACAATTTAACCTAAATGTGATCACACTCGCTAAGTGTCTTGATCATCGAAACAAAATGACTCCTACTATTTATACCTTTGCCTTGAGTCTTTTATTTTTCTCTTTCTTCTTTTCAAGTTCAAGCATTTGATCATCACCTATGCCATCACCATCGTCATGATCTTCGCCATTGCTTCATCACTTAGAGTAGTGCTACCTATCTCATAATCACTTTGATAAACTAGGTTAGCACTTAGGGTTTCATCAATTAACCAGAACCAAACTAGAGCTTTTAGCGGTGCAGGACAACACGGGGAGGAAGAGGAGGGGGCGCTAGTGCGCGGCACGGACACATTGCACATATGGTGGTGGGGACTCAGGTGGATAGCGCCACTGGCTGCTGGGGCTACTTTAGAATGCAGTGAGATGGGGAAGGACAAGGCCAAGGCCATAGTTGGTGGCATGACGTTCGCGCGATGTGGCTCAAAGAAAGCATGCCATAAGGTACCATGACGAGATGACTCAACTTGGCCGAATGCGAAGGCAGACAACGGAGGTAGACCGGAGCTGGGGCGTCTCCTCCACGGTAGTAGAAAAGGAAGGAGCAGGAAGCAACACGAGAGGTACACATTGTACACACGCTAGAGCACCGTCCTGAGGCAGGATGGGACGGCGCAGCATGGCCGGCAGCGGTGCACCTGTGCATGCACAGGGGAGTGATAAGACTCGGTGTGGTAGGGGTAGAACCACTATCAGTTAAGACAGGCTCAGTGGTGGCAATCAAACCAGAGTACACGGCGACTGGGATCAACACTATAGTGCGACGCTAATAAACCAGATGATTCATTCCGTGTGGGGACGCACCACCATCGTCAAGTGATCAGGATGGCAGCTGTCGTGGGTACATTACCAATTTATCCTAGGGACTAAAACAAGTCTATACATAAATGTAAACATGTCACTAGATCAAAGCTTTTCAACAGAGCGTGCTTATCAAAAGAAACACATGAGTATATGTATATATATTGTTTTATTATTAATGAATTTTATTTTATTAATAAAAGTTGCTTTTCATGATTAATCTAATAGAACAAACCATTTGCCATTTACTTGCTAGAATCAGTCGTAAGACGTCCCTAGATATTTTTACGCACTGAGCAATTTAACTTGAGCAGTTTATTTGAGTCCACTGAAACTAAGTCACACAGGATTCACTCATCACAACAAGTATGTTTTAAATAAAAAATCCAAGAAAATCATTTCAGAAATTTTTCTTAGGGCTAAATCGTGGTGCTAAACAAGCTCGTAACACCAGGGGTGTTACAACCAACCCCCCTTAAAAAGAAACTCGTCCTGAGATTCCAAGCAAGGATCAGAAAAGGGGGAAAACATGATTACATTTCAGTAGATCAGTGATTACATGAAAGATTACATGACTTCGAATGCTAAAGCACACAGGGATCTAGGGGTACATGGTTAACAGCAACCTAATCCTGGCCGAGACTTAATCTAGAAGTTGAGATAGACGAGGACAATGGAGAAACAACAAGATAATGAATATCCAAAACATGGTGTAGGTCCAACAAATCCATAAATAGTCGATTGAGAAGTAAAACATCATGAACCCTAAGGCCAACTAACCAAGGGAACTTGAACTTCTTCAGAACCTAGATCCTTCTTCTTCTCAGATTACACCATCACCTTAGACTAACGAACCTAGCTTCACAATAGCGACTGGATCTCATAGCTCTACATCGGAATGCGAGGGGAGTGGGGATGAAGAAAAAGAGTAAGGACCAAGGGTATCTTATAGCAGCGAACAGAGGTGGGGCGCAACACATTGAAAATGGATGTGATGTGGGTGGGTGAAAGCTCTAGTTTGGTTTTGGATAATTGATGAAACCCTAAGTGCTAACATAGTTTATCAAAGTGATTATGAGATAGGTAGCACTACTCCAAGTGATGAAGCAATGGCGAAGATCATGACAATGGTGATGATCAAAGGCTTGAACTTGGAAAAGAAGGAAGAGAAAAACAAAAGGCTCAAGGCAAAGGTATAAATAGTAGGAGCCATTTTGTTTTAGTGATCAAGACACTTAGTGAGTGTGATCACATTTAGGATCAATAGCCATACTATTAAGAGGAGTGAAACTCATATCGGAATATGGTTATCAAAGTGCCACTAGATGCTCTAACTCATTGCATATGCATTTAGGATCTAGTGGAGAGCTAACACTCTTGAAAATATTTGTGAAAATATGCTAACACATGTGCACAAGGTGACACACTTGGTGGTTGGCACATTTGAGCAAGGGTGAAGGAGATAGAGACGAAAGAGGGTCAGTCTCGCTAATTCACAAAGTGACTGGATGCTGGTCTTAGGTGGATCGACACGTCCGGTCAGGCGTGGCAGCGTAGACATGGCATTGGTCATTTGACCAGACACTGAGTCTCAGACTGACTGGACGCTAGAAGGCAGTGTCCAGTCAGAGCTGACATGGCAGTACTAAGATCAAGGGGACTAACCAGATGCTGGTAACATCTGGTCAAGGTCGACCGAACGTGTCTGGTCAAGGTTTGCCGTCTCTGGGAGCTTACTAGAAATGACCGGACGCTAGGGGTTCAGTGTCCGATCACTTTTGCCGAAGCGTCCGATCATCTCAGTGATCGTTGAGATCGGGCGGCTTTGGTTGAACAGTAGTGTTACATGTGGACTATCATCAAGCAATCAGATGCTGGGTCCAGTGTCCGATCAATATGACTGGAGCATCCGGTCGGCCCATGTTCAGTGCAGTGAAGGGGTACAATGGCTCTATTTCATGGGGGCTTCTATTTAAGCCCAATGGCCGGTTCAAGCTCACTCTCTTGGCCATTTTGCATTGACATAGCAACCTTGTGAGCTTAGCCAAAGCCCTCCCACTCATCTCCATCATTGATTCATCATCATTGTGAGATTGGGAGAGAATCCAAGTGCATTGCTTGAGTGATTGCATCTAGAGGCACATGGTATTCGTGTTTCACTGTAGGATTCGCTTGTTGCTCTTGGTAGTTGCCACCACCTAGATGGCTTGGTGCAGCGGTGGAGGCTTGGCATGAGTCGGTGATTGTTCGTGTCCATCTCCGATGATTGTGAGGGGATTTGTACCTTCCCCGGTGGAGCGCCGAAAGGTAACTCTAGTGGATTGCTCGTGTCATTGAGTTACCTCACTTGTGGGTAGGTTCTTGTGGTGTCAAATCATGTGGACGAGGTTTGTGCAACACCTCTTAGCCGTCGAACCACCAAGTGTTGGTCGACACAACTGGGGACTAGCGTGCCGGACAACCACATGAACCTTGGGAGAAAAAATGGTTGTCTCTTACCCTTTGGTATTCTCCCAATGATTGATTTAGTATTCATCTTGTGATTGGTTCACTCCTCTATACGGTGGTATAATCACTCTACTCACTCATTTATATTCTTGCAAACTAGTTGTGGTAAGCTCGTTAGTGTAATTAGAATTGAGAGCTTGGTTTGTTATTTTAAGTTCATCTAGTGGAGCTCTTTAGAGTAGCAAGATTGAGAGCTCTTAGTGAGTAGTAACTATTGCAAGTTGTGTGCCTAGTAATCATTGCAACTAGAATTATTGGATAGGTGGCTTGCAACCCTTGTAGAGCTAGAGCAAGTTTGCATTTCGCTATTTGTCATACTAATCAAATTGCTCTAGTTGATTTGTAGATTTTTAAATAGGCTATTCACCCCCCTCTAGCCATATTAGGACCTTTCAAGTGGTATCAGAGCCGTGGTCACCGTTTGATTGAAGGCTTAACAACCTCGGTGTCAAATTATGGCTCAAGTTGTGTTCAACCATGTGGGGGCAAACCACCATTCTTTGATGGCACATGCTATGATTATTGGAAGAGAAAGATGAGGATGTATCTTGGTTCAATCAATGATCAAGTATGGGAGGTGACCGAGAATGACTATGCTATCATTGATCCCGATGACCCCACCAACCAAGACAAGACCAACAAGCAATGCAATACAATTGCTCTCAACACCATATACAATGCCATTGATTCCAAGGTGTTTGAGTAAATCAAGGATTGTGAAAGAGCTAATGAGGTGTGGAGGAGATTGGAGGAAACATATGAGGGCACACCGGAGGTGAAGAGTGCTAAGTTGTACATTCTCAAGGATAAGTTGACTAAGCTTCAAGATGAAGAAAGATGAGAGCATTTTGGAAATGTTTCATCGGTTACAAGTGATTGTAAATGACTTGAAGGCCTTGGGAGAGAAGATCAAGGATGATGATGTCTCTCATCGGTTCTTGATGTGCTTACCTCCAAGATTTAAGATGTTGAGATTGCTTATCATAAGAGGAGGATTGAAGGAGATTACCCCTAACCAAGTACTAGGTGATGTTATGACCCAAGAGACATATCGTGTGGAAAAGGAGGGGGATGACAAGGATGATAAGAAGGAAGAAGAAGACAAGAAGAAGAAGAATATAGCATTCAAGGCTAGCTCATCATCATCCAAGAACAAGGGCAAGTCCAAGAAAGAATCAAGTGATGATGATGATCTTAGTGATATTGATGATGAAGCTATGGCCCTCTTTATACGCAAGATGGGAAAATTCATGAAGAAGAAGAGCTACGGTGCAAGAAAGAGAAGAGATCACACCAAAAGCAAAGAATATATGAGAAGATGCTACAATTGCAAGAGCCCCGATCACGTTGTAGCAAATTGTCCCTACAATAGTGACAATGATGAGGATGAGAAGAAGAAGCTAAAAAAGGATAAGAAAGAAAAGAAGGAGAAGAAGGAGAAGAGAATGACCTTCCAAAAGAAGAAGAAAGGTGGAGGCTATGTGATCACATGGGATAGTGATGGCTCTTCGGATAGTGATAGCTCTAGTGATGATGACAAGAAATCTATCAAGAGAGCACTAGCAAGCATCGCCATCAACGACAAGCTCTCCATCTTCGACACTCCATCAACATGCCTCATGGCAAAGCCTACCAAGGTAAAGTATGATGTGAGTGATGATGATGAATGTGAAAGTGATACTTGTAGGAATGATGATAATGATGATGATTAGGATGAGGAGTACACCAAGGAAGAACTCTTGGACATGTGTGAGCAAGTGCACGCTTGTAATGAGATGAAGAGAAATGAGTGCAAAGAATTACACTAAGAAGGTAAAATTTCTTGAGCAATCCTTTGATGAGCTCAATGCCACTCATGAGAGGCTAATGGAAGCCCATGAGAAGATTGGCAAAGCTCACTCTAAGCTTGAAAAGGCTCACTCCTCTCTCATTGAGCAAGTTAAAGTGGAGGAAGCCAAGAAGGAGCAAGTGATCATATCATATGATGTGGGACTAACTTGTGATCTTATTGATGAATTTTTTTATAAGCCCATTGTAGTTGCTCCCACTAACTCTTCTTATAGCACTACCACTTCCACTTCACCTTTGAGTGATGGTATCTCTTGTGATGCCTCACTAATGGTGGAAAATGAGACCCTCAAGAAGGAGGTGAATGTGCTCACTCGTGCCTTAGGCAATGCCAATGGTGGAGATGCCCGCTTGCTAAAGTGCTTGGGTAGCCAAAGGTTTTCTCTCAATAAAGAGGGATTAGGCTATACCCCCAAGAAAGGCAAGGTGGCCTTTGTCACTCCCAAAGCTAGCTTTGTGAAGGACAATGGTCGGTTTTGCAATAGATGCAAGCAAGTTGGGAATATAGAGAAAAATTGCAAGATTAGCAAGAACAAGCTACCTAATGTATCCTCAATTAAATTTGATTCTTGTTACATGCTTTTTAAGGGTGCCAATGGTGTAAAGGCTAAGTTCATTGGTACACCAATTGTGGGCCCAAAGAAAATGGCCATTTGGGTACCAAAGACCTTGGTAACTAACCTACAAGGACCCAAGCAAGTTTGGGTACCTAAAAATAATTGATCTTCGTTTGTAGGTCAATTATAAAGCCAGAGGAAGGCATTGGGTGCTTGATAGTGGATGCACACAACACATGACCGGTGATCCAAGAATGTTTAATTCAATCAATGAAAATAAGAGCAATGGGATTGATAGTATCACATTTGGTGATAATGGCAAAGGCAAGGTCAAAGGGCTTGGTAAGATTGCAATATCCAATGACTTGAGCATTTCCAATGTGCTACTAGTAGAGAGCTTAAACTTCAACCTTTTGTCGGTAGCTCAATTGTGTGATCTTGGTTTCTAAGTGCATATTTGGTGTGGATGATGTAGAGATTATAAGTGTAGATGGCTCTAACTTGATATTCAAAGAATTTAGATATGAGAATCTATACTTGGTTGATTTCAATGCTAGAGAGGCTCAATTGTCAACATGTTTGATCACTAAGTCTAGCATGGGTTGGTTATGGCATAGAAGGCTTGGTCATGTTGGAATGAAACAATTAAACAAGTTGATCAAGCATGACTTAGTTAGAGGCTTGAAAGATGTCATGTTTGAAAAGGATAAGCTATGTAGTGCATATCAAGCCGGAAAGCAAGTTGGTAACACACATCCTAAGAAGAGCATGATGAGCACATCTAAGGCATTTGAGTTGATGCACATGGACTTGTTTGGACCAACCACATACACTAGCATTGGTGGAAACAAATATGGATTTCTGATTGTGGATGATTTCACTAGATATACATGGGTGTTCTTTCTTGTTGACAAGAGTGACATGTTTGCAACATTCAAATCATTTGTCAAGGGCATTCACAATGAGTTTGAAACAACTATCAAGAAAGTTAGAAGTGACAATGGTAGTGAATTCAAGAACACTAGAATTGATGAGTTATGTGATGAATTTAGAATTAGACATCAATTCTCGGCCAAGCACACTCCACAATCAAATGGTCTTGTTGAGAGGAAGAATAGAACTTTGATTGACATGGCAAGATCAATATTGAGTAAGTACAATATGAGTCATTCATTTTGGGTCGAAGCAATCAACACTGACTTGCTATTATAGCAATCGACTCTATTGTCACCCCATGATGGAGAAGACACCTTATGAGCTATTGAATGGAAGAAAGCCAAATATAGCATATTTTTGGGTTTTTGGTTGTAAATGCTACATATTGAAGAAAGGCACTAGATTGAGCAAGTTTGAAAAGAAATGTGATGAAGGTTTCTTGCTTGGTTACTTCCACTACTAGCAAGGCTTATAGAGTTTGGAATTTGGCTAGTGGTACTCTTGAGGAGGTTCATGATGTGGAGTTTGATGAAACAAATGGTTCCCAAGAGGAAGATGAGAATCTAGATGATGTAAGAGGCACTCAATTGGTCAATGCAATGAAGAACATGTACATTGGTGATATAAGGCCTAGAGAGGTGATTGATGTTGAAGATGACAAGAATCAAGTGCTCTCTAACTCAAATGTGCAAGCTAGTGGTTCTCATGATCAAGTTCAAGCAAGAACTAGTGATGACAAAGTGCAAGATCAACAACAAGTGGCTAGTTCATCATCTCAACCAAGTGATCTATTAAATGCAAGCAATCAAGTGCAAGTGCTTCAACCAACTAATGTTGCAAGAGATCATCCCTTGGACACTATCATTGGTGATATTTTAAGAGGTGTACAAACTAGATCAAGATTGGCTTCATTTTGTGAGCATTTCTCATTTGTGTCATCCATTGAACCTAAGAAGATAGATGCAGCTTTGAAGGATATTGATTGGGTCAATGCTATGTATGAAGAGCTAAACAACTTCATAAGAAACCATGTATGGGAGTTAGTTGAGAGGCCTAAGGATCATAATGTGATTGGAACCAAGTGGGTCTTTTAGAACAAGCAAGATCAAGATGGGATAGTAATAAGGAACAAAGCAAGATTAGTGGCTCAAGGTTACACTCAAGTTGAAGGTCTTAACTTTGGAGAAACATATGCCCCGGTTACAAGATTGGAAGCAATTAGGATCTTGTTAGCCTATGCTTGTGCCCACAACATCAAGTTGTACCAAATGGATGTGAAGAGTACATTTCTCAATGGGTACATCAAGAAGCTTGTGTATATTGAGCAACCTCCCAGTTTTGAAGATGAGAAGAAACCCAACCATGTTTACAAGTTGAGAAAAGCTTTGTATGGATTAAAACAAGCACCTAGAGCATGGTATGAGAGATTGAGGGATTTCCTACTCTCTAAGGGATTCAAAATGAGAAAGGTTGACACCACTCTCTTCACCAAGAAGCTTGGAAATGACTTGTTTATAGTGCAAATCTATGTTGATGATATCATATTTGGGTCAACAAATCAAGATTTTTGTGAAGAGTTTGGCAAGATGATGTCAAGTGAGTTTGAGATGTCCATGATTGGAGAGCTTAGTTACTTCCTTGGTCTTCAAATCAAGCAACTGAAGAATGGCACATTTGTGAGTCAAGGCAAGTATATCAAGGACATGCTCAAGAAGTTTGGAATGGATGATAGTAAAGCTATTAGTACACCAATGGGGACAAGTGGAAGCTTGGATAGTGATGCTAGTGGCAACATGGTGGATCAAAAGATGTATCGGTATATGATTGGAAGCCTACTCTATGTGACCGTATCAAGGCCAGATGTGATGTTTAGTGTATGTATGTCTGCGAGATTTCAAGCCTCACCAAATGAAAATCATTTGAAAGCAACAAAGAGAATATTGAGGTACTTGAAGCATACACAAAATATTGGATTGTGGTATCCCAAAGGAGCAAGGTTTGAGTTGATTGGATATTCGGACTCCGATTATGTGGGATGCAAAGTTGAAAGAAAGAGCACATTGTGCACATGTCAACTATTGGGAAGATCACTTGTGTCTTGGTCATCAAAGAAGCAAAATAGTATAGCACTTTCAACCGCTGAAGCAGGAGTACATTTTGGCTGGTAGTTGTTGTGCTCAATTACTTTGGATGAATGCTACTTTGAGTGACTTTAGAATTAAATTCAAGCAAGTGCCATTGCTATGTGACAGTGAGAGTGCCGTAAAGCTCACCAACAACCCGGTTCAACATTCAAGAACAAAGCATATTGATGTCCGCCATCATTTCATAAGAGATCACCAACAAAAAGGGGAACATTTGCATTGAGAGTGTGGGCATCGAAGATCAACTTGCTGATATCTTCACCAAGCCACTTGATGAAAAGAGGTTTTGTAAGCTAAGAAATGAATTGAACATACTTGACTTCTCAAATATGTGTTGATGCACCCCCCCACTTATATGACATGCCTCTCCTTCGAGCAATCCAAGGTAAAAGTTGATTGGCATGGCATACATCCTTGCTAAGGACATGTTTTAGTGCATCTAGACTTTTTTCATATTTGAATAGGCTCATTCATGAAAATCAAATGAATTTGATGCTTGTATGGTACCACTATTGCTTGTATGTTTGAAATGATCTAGTGGTAGCATATGACATGTTTGTGGGCTTGTAAACCTAGTGTTTGATCTAGAAAATAAGCTATAAGTGTTTAACTCAACATGGTACAAGATAACCCTTACTTGGAGGTGTGAAAAAGCTTGTCCTTGAATCAAACCGAGTTAAATATCTTTTGCAAAGTAATCTAGATTGAACCAAATTGGGAAAATAATTCTCATTTCACATGGTTTCACCCCAACCTATCTATAATTTTAGCTCACCTTTTGTGCTAATTTTTGACAAAGGGGGAGAGAAATTCACAAAGATAATAAGATAGGAGGAGAAAACAAATGAAATCACATTGTAAGGGGATCAATCAAAAATGCACACAAGTAGGGGGAGCAAGCTCATGAACTTGTATGTTGCATTTTGATATACATTTCATATATTTGCTTGCATAGCACAAGTTCTAAATTTCAATATCCATGCTTGGTGGTTGGCACATTTGAGTAAGGGTGAAGGAGATAGAGATGAAAGAGGGTCAGTCTTGCTGATTCACAAAGTGACCGGACACTAGTCTCAGGTGGACCGGCGCGTCCAGTCAGGCGTGGCAGCGTAGACCTGGCGTCGGTCATTTGACCGAACGTTGAGTCTCAGACTAACTGGACGCTGGAAGGCAGCATCTAGTCAGAGCTGACATGGCAGTACCAAGATCAAGGGGACTGACCAGACATGTCAGGTCAAGGTTTGCTATCTCTAGGAGCTTACTGGAAATGACCGGACATTGGGGGTTCAGCGTCCGGTCACTTTTGCCAAAGCGTTCGGTCATGTCATGGTCGTTGAGATCGGGCGGCTTCAGTTGAACGCAGTGTTACACATGGCTGTCATCAGGCGATCAAACACTGGGTCCAGCATCCGGTCAATATGGCCAGAGCGTCTGGTCGGCCCATGTTCAGTGTAGTGAAGGGGGTACAATGGCTTTATTTTGTGAGGGCTTCTATTTAAGCCCCATGGCTGGTTTAAGCTCACTCTCTTGGCCATTTTCCATCGACATAGGAACATTGTGAGCTTAGCCAAAGCCCTCCCACTCATCTCCATCATTGATTCATCATCATTGTGAGATTGGGAGAGAATCCAAGTGCATTGCTTGAGGGATTGCATCTAGAGGCACTTGGTATTCGTGTTTCGCTGTGGGATTTGCTTGTTGCTCTTGGTGGTTGCCACCACCTAGACGGCTTGGTGCAGCGGTGGAGGATTGACACGAGTCAATGATTGTTCGTGGCCATCTCTGGCGATTGTGAGGGGGATTTGTACCTTCCCCAATGGAGCGCCAAAAGGTAACTCTAGTGGATTACTCATGTCATTGAGTTACCTCACTTGTGGGTAAGTTCTTGCGGTGTCAAATCATGTAGATGAGGTTTGTGCAACACCTCTTAGCCGCTGAACCACCAAGTGTTGGTCGACACAACGGGGACTAGCGTGCCGGCAACCACGTGAACCTTGGGAGAAAAATTGGTTGTCTCTTACCCTTTTGTATTCTCTTGATGATTGATTTAGTATTCATCTTGTGATTGGTTCACTCCTCTATACAACGGTATAATCACTCTACTCACTCATTTATATTCTTGCAAACTAGTTGTGGCAAGCTCGTTAGTGTAATTAGAATTGAGAGCTTGGTTTGTTATTTTAAGTTCATCTAGTGGAGCTCTTTAGAGTAGCAAGATTGAGAGCTCTTAGTGAGTAGTAACAATGCAAGTTGTGTGCCTAGTAATCATTGCAACTAGAATTATTGGATAGGTGGGTTGCAACCCTTGTAGAGCTAGAACAAGTTTGTATTTCGCTATTTGTCATACTAATCAAATTGCTCTAGTTGATTTGTAGATTTTTAAATAGGCTATTCACACCCCCCCCTCTAGCCATATTAGGACCTTTCAGTGGGATACATAGATGGTTCATGTTGTGGGGATAAACATGGCCATGGTGCGCTCCCTACACAAGCGAGCCGATGGGAAATAAAGGAGAGGAGATAAGAGGGTGCGCTCGATGAGGGAGGCATGTAGGTGGTCATGTCCTCAAAAGAAGAAGAAAGGACAAGGAAGGGGGTCTGGTACAAGGGACGAGATGTGGGGGTCGAGAGCTGACCAGATGTTGGGGAAAAGGAAAAGCGCACAGTGCACAAGGGCGGCGAGTGCAGCACGATGCCGCGGCCATGCGAAAATGGGGAGCTAAGGGCCCGATACAGACAACGTTTGCAGGGCACGTAGCGAAACACTCCAGCATGCGTAGCATGGCCAACTAAACATAGGTGTGAGACATGACGTCCACTCAGGCTTTTACTATCACACCCGACTACCCACGGCTAACTTTCCTTACTACTCTTCTTTTCTTCCCTTCCTTGTCCGCAATAAGCACCAACCTTCGTATGAACTGAGATTGCAACATACACGCTTCCTTCAAAACTACCTCCTTTTGCTTACCTTGAGAGAACACTAGTTTATCAACCCATTGTGGATTTCCCGTTTGAACACCTGAACATTTCCAAGGAAATTATTTGTAGCAAAAGTGGTACAGCAGTGTAACTTGGTAAAGGTACTTGGTTAACAACCTTGATACCAGCGTGTGCTGAGTAGCATCACCACGTGGTAGCTGTTCCACAGGGAGCCCTTGGTGTTGTCATGGCATCATAAGCTATTAACCAGGCGACTATTACCAACCTACACGCCATGAAGGCGGTGGGGATCAAAGACCACAGAGTAAGAGGGGTATTGCAAGAGAATATTCCAACAACAAGGATTCCCTTCACAACAAGGGACAAGGAATTCAAATCCATTGGTAGATTTGATTTAAAGAGATTCAAGTGTTCTACTAGGACATCCACAATTAGTCAATACAGTGTCCTATGTTCTCCAATCACCACTGGTTTGCTAATATCTAAATGGTAGCTTCTCTTGTAACCCACTAACATCGTCCTTGAAAACTTTAAGCATGTTTAAAGAAACTTAGGGTAGATGAATGCAATAAACATAGTGAAATAACAAAAATACATGTTCCAACAATCTTATATGGGTACAATGTACAGACATTTAGGCTCCCATTCATGACACAGCATTCACCTTCGGTCGGACGATCTCAACAACTACGGATGACAACAATGGCAAGAGTACAATGCCGGAGGATAGCGACAAAAAGCACTACTACTACGGGTACAGCATCCTAAGGCAACTAAGCTACTCTAGCCAAGCATCTTCATTCCTGGGGTCGGCGAATTCTTCTACCACCTAGGCTATGGATCTACGTCTTCTCTTAGCAAAGGCTGGGTGAGAGGAACCAAGGGCTCAACTTCTGACACTTTCGAGGGCAGAGGTGCTGGCGGCATTGCAACACCGGTTCTCTTTCTTTATGGTGGTTGAATAGGGATCCCTTCCAAGATTGGGGCATCCTACCTTTCAGTAGCTAGCGTCCTCCGCTTGGCCCTAGTGACAAGATAGGCCTCCCGTAGCTGATGGATATGCCAATCTTTAGCCTCCTTCAGAGCTTCTGACATGGCGGTCTCCCGGCTCTCAGCAGCTGCAGCACTAGCATGCGCTTCGGCGAGCTGCACCTAGAGCATCTGGGTGAAGATCTCGGCTTTCTCCGCTCGCTAAAGGCATATCCTCAATTCTAAGGCTTGACGATCGTACTGGTCATCCAGAGCAAGTAGGTACATGGTCAAGTGCACCACAGTTGGATTGTCCTCTTGCGCATCTCACCCTTGCAAGACCTCCATGTGAGCCCTCCATGCCCGCCGATTCTTGTCCAAAGGTGGAAAGAACCTCATGGGGGTACGGGCGATGGGCTCCTCATAGATCTGGCAGAGGTACCACAAGGCTTTGTTGGCCACAACCTGGTAGGTGTCGATGAAGCTAAACCCGGTTGCAGTCACACTCCATGCTTTAGTGAGGTCGGGGAACTCTTCACTCTTCTTGATGTAGACGATAACCTCACCACTCGGTGCCATGCTCCTCATACTCACAACCCTCATACTCAGGATGATCTTTGACTCCGAGCTTTTGCGGGGTGGCATGTAGGATTCTGGGAAAACCCCTCAACGTTCAAGCAGTAACTACTAACCCAGGCTCCTACCATGTCTGGCGGTGGTTGTGAGGAAAGCTGAGCGAAAGGCATGCTCAAAAGAAAATCCAAGCGAGCTAAAGTGCGCTGAGTGGTGGTACCAAGGGCTAAGTCAGGCTCTGCTTATAAAGGCGGAATGTTCAGTGGTCCTAGCACAGTCCATCAGGGTTCCTGCATGAGATCACTATGAGCGAATCGACCAAATTCCACACGTTCGAGGCAAGCGATGTGCGATGCAATTATTGACTAGTATGACTACAGGGCAAGGGTCCGATAAGAGCGCAGAAAAAGGGGTACAAAGAGACGTGGGTCACGACAGGCATGAACCATTGGTGAACGTGGAATACGAAGCCACAGTGCAGACCTAACTCTAGAACAGGAATGAGCCAGTCATGCACAATACGACACGCGTGACACCTATGGATGGCGTATCTACAAATAATACGAACTACAATGCACAGCCAGGATATGCATGAATACACATCCTATACGTCCTTCCACTGTTGTCAACATATAGGGCAACCATTCTTAGATTTTTGGCACATCGTTCTCTCCTTGTAGTTAGTCAATACTATCGGTCTATGCTCGAGTCAGTGCCATCTATCTAGGATACCTGACCATAGTAATAGGGCAACTTATATAACTTCATAGTTGAATGCCCTAACTTTTTGAAAAGAATTTATTATCAAATTTTATTTTTGGAATGGTTTTCGAAGCTTTATTTCCTCATTTATGCTCTGATACCACCTGTGGTAGAACCACCTAATCTAATGCCTCCTAGGAGTGCTTGTCTTTCATTAGACACTAAGCACCTGAGGGAGAACACCAAATTACTCGGTCCCGTCGGACACACCCTAGGGGAGAACCCAAAAATCCACATTTTTCCATCAGGATCACAAATAAGAGAATAAAGCTTACATCATTCTTAACCATTTCTTACATTGTTTTTAATACAACATTAGAGTATAACATTTATTATTATAACAACAGAATGTAATCATATTATCAGAGTTTGAATAATTTAATGTAATAGCGGGATATAAACATATGATCAGAATTACAGTGGAAATAATTATCTATTCATCGCATGATGAAGCATTGATATGTAAACTATGACAATAGATTTTAAAACTTTCCTTTATAAAACATTTGGTGTGAGTTATAAATAAAAACTATGAAAGCAGCATAAAGGAAATCCTCTCTGAGCCCACCAGGAGGAATCCATAAACAAGGATCAGCTCTAGCATCCACCTATCACCTACAACAGGGGAAATAAAACCCTGAGTACTCAATTGTACTCAGCAAAACTTACCCGATAGGAGAAAAGAAAACATTCTAAGGAGATGCAAGGCTATCTAGCTTGTGAGTTTATTGCATCTGTAGGAAGCATTACTAAAAGTACGTCCTTATATTTGATTTTTTATTAGCAGTGCATTAGTTCATTAACTAACCATTCTATATAAGCACATGTGCTACTTTCAAGCAGGTGGTAAGCAATCAGATTTCCTTTTCTTCCCATCTTTCCTCTTTCAGTTCTTACTACGGTGCTAGAGTTAAGACAAGTCGTACCGACTCGGTGGTGATTCGTGAACCAATGTCCCTAGCTGGGTACCTCGAGAACACACACCCCACTTGTACCTTGGGCACAAGTAGGACTAACCCATCACCCTCTTGTCCTGGGTGTCTAGGTCCCCATCCAAACTGGGACTCCAAGCCCCCACCCCTGAGTCCTAGACTCAGTGCGGTGCAAGGACCACCTAACCCAAAAACCACCAAGACAATCGGTCCAGAAAGAGCTAGATCCATGACAAGAGAGCAACAAGTCTTCCAAGCGGCCATACACAAGTATGTGCTCGGGATAATAAATCTATGACTTGCCTATCGTCTTATGCAATGGCCGGTCCTTAACCAACACAGACAGGGAAAACAGTGTCACTAAGCTATGCCCCGCGTCCACGACGACACAACCTCTTACACCCACCAATACCCAAACCATATCCCTACCCGGTCACTATTTTCCTTTCCACCATTTATATTTTCTAAGTGATAATAATCCAATAATATATTTCCTATCGCTTGTAAGTGACAGCCATCACTCGACTTCTATCGGAGTCCTGTAGCATAGCAATCTACACGATCCTGTCATACTAGTAAGACTCATAGGATAAAGATATATATATGCAAGTGGGTTTCATTCAACTCGTTAAAACTTAATGCACAAATATAATTTAAACTATAGAAAAGTAGGGGTTATGCACCAGGGCTTGCCTGAGTAAGATATATATTAAAAAGTTAGTATCTGCATCTTCAGATCATCCACCATCATCTGAATAGAAAGCCCATTGCATCATCTCCTGGAGAGAATACTATTACACCATGTTCGGATTCCCAATCATCCTTCAATTGCTCCATTGATCCATCACCGTACCTATATGATATGCATTGATGCAAATGCATAGATGTAAATAACCAACGATAGCCGAAACGCTTAGAAATATGATCACGCCTCACAAGCTAATGAGATAGCTCTAACGCTGGTCTATGTATCCTTATTGTTGAAAAAGGCATTATTTCCCAACAATTATTTCTTTTATATAAACCCAAGTTATTTCTTTATCTCATTCTATCCATTTAATCTTTATTCAGAATAGGGCATCATTATCTATTTAGCAAACTAATTATTCTAGAGCTACCAAAATTACAGTGAGCACCTAATATTGCTAGGAGCATACTGTACAAATTTCAGATTCAATAATATTACTAATTTATCACAACAATTCCTACAAGTTTATATTTTTACAATATTAAGTACCTCTAATTAATTATATAGCTTCCAAGAATATTATCAAACTATGTGAACAAAATACACTATTAGATAGATTATGATTTTAGAACTTAACAAAACTAGTTTTGCATTTTAATGATTTTTCTATGATTTACTACAATTTTTACAAGTTATTTCCACAACTAAATTGACAAATGCTTCACAAGACTAAAGGGCCAGCGGCCCAAGTGCGGCAGGCATGGCCCAACGCATGTAGCACCCGGTGACCCAAGCGGGCACGCCGATGATGGCCCAGGTGGGGCGCGTGTGGGTGGCCCAATCACGTCGGCAACAGGCTGGCAGCGCGACTCGGCCTAGAACAGTGAACGCGTGGTCCAACCGGTGAGCAGGCCAGCCCAAGAGGGGAGGCCCAGCGGTGGCGACGCCATTATGCGAAGACACCCCTATGTTTACTTGAAACTAACCCACAGGACGCAAGAACTATTCACTTGAGTCATGTATTTAGCATTGAGGACCCTATACAAGATTTCTGCTTGGATTCATACCCTTTGCTCCATCTCCCACATACAGAGGAGTAGAGGACGGCAGAGGAGTTTTGGTCAGCGACCAACAAAGGTGATGCATAGTGTAGTGAGGCGACCATGATGCACTAGCGGGTAGTTATAGCACGACGGCTGGTGAGGGCATCCCTTCGGCACCAGTGGACTAGGCGCTAGAGGCAGAGCTCCACGGTGGCATTAGCAGTGTGTGGCAACCCGACTCGGGAGCATCAGTGGCGTGGAGATAGAACAGCGTGGGGAAGGCATGGCCATGATAGGGCTTAGCACGGCGATGCAAAGTAGCTTGAGATGAGCAGCCATGGAAGGGAGGAGCGGCACTGCAGGACAGCTTCACGACACACCAGGGGAACAGGAGGAGCCGTAGCGAAGCCCAGGCACGCTGCGCATGTAGAGGCTGCGAGGCTGCGGTGGCTGGTGAGGTGGCTCAATGCGCAGAGCTAAGACAGTGGGGTAGCACAGTGGGACCATAGGGTCATGCGCCCGGGCACGCGAGGGAAATCGTGTGGTGGCGACGGAAGCTATGTGGCCACGACGACGCTGTGGCTCGGTCTAGCGTGAGCGGCGTTGGGAGGGAAGCATAGGAGCAAGTGTGGCCAGAGAAGAGGGCACGACCAAGAGTCGACCCTCGACGAGGAGGAGCTACGCATAGTAACCCAAGCCTAGGCGTGCTCATGGGAGGCAAGGCGACGACGGCGAGTCACCGTGGCACAGCAGCATGCGAAGCAGGTGGCGTGCTGGCTTGTCACGATGGGTACGTGGTGTGGGATAGTGCGGGGAGGAAGAGGAGGAGGCACCAGCACGTGGCATGGATGCGTTGCATGTACGGTGGTGGGGACTCGAGCGGACAGTGCCACTAGCAGCTACGGGAAGGAAGAAGAGGGCGCTGCTTTAGAATGCAGTGAGACAAGGAAGGACAAGGCCAAGGCCGTAGTTGGTGGCATGACGTTCGTGCGATGTAGCTTAAAGAAAACATGCCATGAGGTACCATGACGAGACGACTCAACTTGGCTGAACGCGAAGGTAGACAATGGAGGCAGACCCAAGCTAGGGCGTCTCCTCCACGGCAGTAGAAAAGGAAGGAGCGGGAAGCAGCACAAGGGGGTATGTGTCATACACACGCCAGAGCACCGACGTGGAGGCAGGATGGGACGGCGTAGCGTGGCTGGTAGTGGCGCACCTGCGTGTGCATAGGGGAGTGATAGGACCCGGCATGGCAGGGGCAGAACCATTATCAGTTAAGACAGGCTCAGTGGTGGCAATCGAACCAGAGTGCACGGCGATGGGACCGACACTACGACGCGACGCTAATAAACCGGATGATTGATTCCGCGTAGGGACGCACCACCATTGTCAAGTGATCAGGATGGCAGCTGTCGTGGGTACGTTACCAATTTATCCTAGGGACTAAAATGAGTCTATACGTAAACATAAACATATCACTAGACCAAAGCTTTTCAATGGAGCATGCTTATCAAAAGAAACATGTGATTATATATGTATATATATATCATTTTATTATTAATGGATTTTATTTTATTTATAAAAGTTGCTTTTCATGATTAATCTAATAGAACAAACCATTCGTCATTTACATGCTAGAATCATTGTCAGGCATCCCTAGATATTTTTATGCACTGAGCAATTTAACTTGAGTGTTTATTTGAGTCCACGAAGCTAAGTCACACATGATTCACTCATCATAGCTAGTATGTTTTAAATCAAAAATCCAAGAAAATCATTTTGGAATTTTTTTCTTAGGGCTAAATCACGATGCTAAACAAGCTCATAACACCAGGGGTATTACACCAGCCCCACATATAGGCCGACTGACCCCTAGGGTCTACCAGTCAGCCCCTCGTTGCTAAGTCGATTCTCCATCGCCTCCTAGGTTGCATCTACGCCGTTCTTTAAGTCGGTTTGATCTAAGGGCTCACGATGGACGCTCTGGCCTATATAAATAGCCCTATACCCCCTCCCTAGGAAGATCCCTAAAACCCTAATTTGTATCATGAGGATCAGAGCTAGCTATTAAGAGAAGATTAGTCATCCATAGGATCTGGTCTTATAAATAGAAATAGTGAGATGGAGAGTGAGAGAAGAGTATGGAGGAGGTGCCATCCTATCGGTGCTCTCTCTACGGCTTATACCTTGGCGATCTAAGTTCTACTTGAGCTTGCCTTCGAGATATCTCTGGTAATCAACTTCTAATTTGAGTAAGCATCTTATTTATATTGTTCATCAGGATCATGACTCTTTTGAGTGCTTTATTCCTGTTCTAGGAGTAGAGTATTAATCGTAAGTGTAAGCATGGTGCTTAGACTTGGGTTAATCATGGATGCACCCTGCATTCTGGAAGGTGGTAGATCATGTGAGTGACATAAGTTCTATATAGCCTGTACTATATAGCTTCGTTGATCCTTTGTAGTCCACCTCCCATCTATAGGCGCACGTAGGACGCGGTGATGAGGACATGACACCCATGCAAATGACCATGTTTGGCACATAGCATGGAGGGGTAGGAGGCCAGCAAGGGTGTCCAAGTCAAGAAGGAGGTTTGAGGCTAATTCGGTTCGAGCCCCCGAGGTGGAGGCCCAAAGCAACTCAAGTTCGAGTCTGCCTTGGCCTCTAGGACTAGTCTACCTTAAACTGGTCACCTAGGACGCATCCGGAGTCCGTTTTCGATGATCCACATATGGTTGGAAAGCTAATTTGATAAGGAAGCCAATACAAGTGGTCTCACATCAAAAGACCTTCGAAATCAATGGGAATCATCGAAACAATGCAGTGTCCTGAATCTACCAGGGTGCTACAACACCGTCTTTTGGTCCGTTGGACCGTGTATTGTATTTGGGCCCATTAGGAGGCGCGTCCAGGGGGTGACGCCCAAGACTCTATAAATAGCAGTTGTCGCTCTCCTTAGGGTTTGGATTTTGTTTAGTTCTTGATTTCCTCGTGAAACAGACGTTGTTTTGCTGCAACTGTGCCGCCAAGGCTGCTTGTTGTGAACCAGGGCCCCAGTTTTTGATCTTGTTCGCCTGTGGCGATTAGTCCTTTCGAATAAAGACTTGAACTCCTTCTTACTATCATAAGCCTCATATTTATTTGCAATTTTAGATTGTGTTCATCCCGTTCTTGCTTGTGTTCTCGATTCACTTGTAGGAAAGCCTTCTCGGTGAGGTCAATCGTGTTCGCGTGGTTGATAACCAATGGAGCAGTGGTGTAATGGTTGCGGGGGTTTGAATCAGTCTTGGTTCAAAGCCTGGATCATGAATGTCAAGTCTCCACCAATCGACGCTATCATACCTTTCGAAAGATCGGGTCTAGTCTACATCAAGTGGTATCAGAGACCTTGTTGCCCGTTAGGTATAACTTTGTTTTCCCCTTTAGATTGTTACTGTTTTTGCATTACCTACAATCCAAAAAAGCCAAAAAAATATACTGGCACATATTTCATATCCTACAGCCCCTTTGTGCCTTGCAATATTTTTAATTCAGTTTGCTTTATTGAACGGTGGTCCCTTGTGTGTCCTCGTGTTCGTTGGTTTCTTTGAGTCTTGATCTAGTATCCTTGTTGTCGTGTGAATCTGACCGTTGAGTGGTTGTGCATCTATTTTATGCAAAGTGTAGATAGTGAATTTGCATCTGCTAATCCACATTAGAGAAGGAAGGAGAGAGTTGTATTTGAGTAATAAAATATTTTGGTTTCCTTTCAAAGCGCTAGAAAGGCAAAAGGTCAATCCTTTTTTATTGTGTCCTTCGAACGTGTTGCTGCCTTGCTAGTTTGCACCAAACAAAACTTATCATGCTATGCTGTGGTTTGCTCCTAGTGCATCAAGTGATATCTTTTGTTTCCATAAAACTGAGCCACTTTCCCTACTAGTCATTGAGAGCCTAAGAATTTTTCATGATCGACCACATAGAACTGAGTGGTTTTGAGCTATGCTGCTCGTGCATCTAGAACTCTATCAGCCTAGCTTTGAGCATATCAAGTTGTGTGTTCAAATAATTTGTATTGTAGCGTTCTTCTAAGAAACAAAAGAAAGGAAAGGAAAAGGCAAAAGGAGCAAAAAAAGAGGGAAAAAAGCCGCACCAAAAAAAGAAAGAACAAGAAAAAAATAGAAAGTGAAAAAAATGAAGAAAAATTCAGAAGTGCTTTCATTCTTTTGAGTCTTTGTGCTGAGTTGTATTATAGCTTGCAGAACTAGGTCCAGGACGAGTTTAGGCCAGCGACATAGACTAGCTTGGGACTACTTTTCAATCTTGCAATTTCTGAATTAAATTATTGCTATTCCTTGCTACTATATTGTGCCTGTCCAAGCTCTACTCTCTTCTAACCAAGTACAGGTTTGCCTTGCAACTGTTACACTCAAGCTACAATGGTATCACAGTCACCGACTGATTGCACCGCCTGTTGCTTTGGTAAGAACACTTGTAAGACCGTGGTAAGACGCTTAAGAGTGTGTGACTTTACTCCTTGACCACATCCTATAGTAGCTGATAGGAAAATACATACTTGTGTGTTTTCTTGTTTGATTCTAACAATGACAGGTTGTTCGTATCCACTGACTTATGATGGTATAGGTGCTGATGAGTACATGGAGTGGGAAATTGCCATAGATAACATATTTGCTACTCACTTTATGCGTCCAAGGAGGAAGGTAACAAATACAACTAGTGTTTTGCGATATTCTGCTTTATCTTGGTGGGAGTCTTTAGATCCTTCTGATAAACCTCAAACTTGGAATGATATGAAACTCCTTATGTGAGAAACGTTTGTTAATCCATCTCCTATTTTGACTTCATATGCTGAGGTGCACTATTTAGAGGAAGAGTCTGTTGTTATTCCTCTTGCTATGACTAACCTTCTGCCGGATAATATACATAAGCGAGAGGATGACATGGAAGAAAATGAGGAGCTCACAACCTCATATGCAAATTTAGAACCATCACTTCATAATGCACCGATTACTCCTGCTGGGAACATATGTAATGCCCATGGTGCTACACTCATGGAAGGTGAGAATTGTTTTAATGTACTAAATTTTTCCATAAACCATGCTATCATAGAGCAATTGTTAGTGGAACCCTCTCTTGATTTATCTTTGTCCCATGATAATTTGCTTGATGTTCCTTGTGATAAAGATGAATTGGTCGATGATGCTTCAGTTTTACATGTTTTGGAACCAACCACTTGTGCTGAAAATAAACATGTTATTCATATTGCTACTAAAACTAATGAGCTCAAACTGTTGTCTTCTTTACATACTTTGGGTTACATTGAATTTGATGTTTTGTGTAACCTAGATTGTTTGGAGGAGAGCCTTTTAAATATGCTGATCTGCCTTGGTTTTCTAAGCACACATATCATGTTATTGGCAAATATAACAACAAAGGACAATATATGATACATCGAGTATACGTTCATAGTAATATGAATTCTTCTTTTGTTGTACAAGATTATGATCGTTTAGAGGGCAGCCATAATAATAAAAACATTTTCTCATGTTCCTCAAAGAATCAAGTTCACTTCCAAGAAGGGGAGCATTGTTGGTTGCTACCTATATCTGCTAGACCATTTATTTCTACATTATCTTTGGTTAGTTCTAATCTTTTGCAGGAATAGTGTTGACATACATCGTGTGCGTTCGGATCATGGAGTCTACATGCTTGCTAAAATTTTTATGCGAGATGACAAGCTAGAAACTAGGAAACATGGTCACATTCCTTCTAACAATTATTTCAGTTCCCTTTGTCTTCGCAACCCCATTCTCCTTTGTGTTGTGCAGGATCAGTTTCAAGCACAATCGACGCTGAGTACGGCTTTTCATCAAGAAGGGGAGGATGATGAGGACTATGACACCCATGCATATGACTATGTTTGGCGCATGGTATGGAGGGGTAGGAGGCCAGCAAGGGTGTCCAAGTCAAGAAGGAGGTCCGAGGCTAATTCGGTTCGAGTCCCTGAGGTGGAGGCCCAAAGCAACTCAAGTTCGAGTCTGCCTCGGCCTCCAGGACCAGTCTACCTTAAACTGGTCACCCAGGACGTATCCGGACTCCGTTTTTGATGATCCATATATGGTTGGAAAGATAATTTGATATGGAAGCCAATCCAAGTGATCTCACATCAAAAGACCTTTGGAATCAATAGGAATCATTGAAAGAATTCAGGGTCCAGAATCTAGCTAGTTTGCTGCGACACTGTCTTTTGGTCCGTTGGACCGTGTATCGTGTTTGGGCCCATTAGGGGGCGCATCTAGGGGGTGACACCCAAGACTCTATAAATAGCATACATCACTCTCCTTAGGGTTTGGGTTTTGTTTAGTTCTTGATTTCCTTATGAAACAGACGTCGTTTTGCTGCAACTGTGCCACCAAGGCTGCTTGTTGTGAACCAGGGCCCCAATTTTTTATCCTATTTGCCTATGGTCATTAGTCCTTTCAAATAAAGACTTGAACTCCTTGTTATCATAAGCCTCATATTTATTTGCAATTTTAGATTGTGTTCATCCTGTTCTTGCTTGTGTTCTTGATTCGCTTGCAGAAATGCCTTCTCGGCAAGGTCAATCGCGTTCGCGTGGTTGATAACCAACGGAGCAGTGGTGTAATGATTGCGAGGGTCTGAATTAGTCTTGGTTCAAAGTCTAGATTGTGAACATTGAGTCTCCACCAATTGACGCTATCATACCTTTCGGAAGATCGGGCCTAGTCTACATCAAGTGGTATCAAAGACCTTGTTGCCTGTTAGGTATAACTTTGTTTTCCCCTTTAGATTGTTACTATTTTTGCATTGCCTACAATCCAAAAAAGCCAAAAAATATACACTAGCACATATTCCATATCCTATAGCCCCTTTGTGCCTTGCAATATTTTTAATTCAGTTTGCTTTATTGAACGGTGGTCCCTTGTGTGTCCTCATGTTCGTTGGTTTATTTGAGTCTTGATCTAGTATCCTTGTTGTCATGTGAATCTGATCAGTCGGGTGGTTGTGCATCTGTTTTATGCAAAGTGCAGACAGTGAATTTGCATCTGCTAATCCATGTCAGAGAAGGAAGGAGAGAGTTGTATTTGAGTAATAAAATATTTTGGTTTCCTTTCAAAGCGCTAGAAAGGCAAAAGGTCAATCATTTTTTATTGTGTCCTCCGAACGTGTTGCTGCCTTGCTAGTTTGCACCAAACAAAACTTATCATGCTACGCTGTGGTTTGCTCCTAGTGCATCAAGTGATATCTTTTGTTTCCTTAAAACTGAGCCGCTTTCCCTACTTATCATTGAGAGCCCAAGAATTTTCCTTGATCGACCACATAGAACTGAGCGGTTTTGAGCTGTGCTGCTCATGCATCTATAACTCTATTAGCCTAGCTTTGAGCATATCAAGTTGTGTGTTCAAATAATTTGTATTGTAGTGTTCTTCTAAGAAACAAAAGAAAGGAAAGGAAAAGGCAAAAGGTGCAAAAAGAGAGAAAAAGCCGCACCAAAAAAAAGAAAGAACAAGAAAAAAATAGAAAGTGAAAAAAAGTGAAGAAAAATTCAGAAGTGCTTGCATTCTTTTGAGTGTTTGTGCTGAGTTGTATTATAGCTTGCTTGAACTAGGTCTAGGATGAGTTTAGGCCGGCGACATAGACTAGCTTGGGACTACTTTTCAATCTTGCAATTTTTGAATTAAATTATTGCTATTCTTTGCTACTATATTGTGCCTGTCTAAGCTCCACTTTCTTCTAACCAAGTATAGGTTTGCCTTGCAACTGTTACACTCATGCTACAATGGTATCAGAGTCATCGACCGATTGCACCATCTGTTACTTTGGTAAGAACACTTGTAATACCAGTGGTAAGACGCTTGAGAGTGTGTGACTTTACTCCTTGACCACATCCTATAGTAGCTGATAGGAAAGTATATACTTGTGTGTTTTCTTGTTTTATTCTAACAATGATAGGTTGTTCGTATCCATCAACTTATGATGGTATAGGTGCTGATGAGTACATGGAGTGGGAAATTGCCATAGATAACATATTTGTTACTCACTTTATGTGTCCAAGGAGGAAGGTAAAAATGTAGCTAGCGTTTTGCGATATTCTGCTTTATCTTGGTGGGAGTCTTTAGATCCTTCTGATAAACCTCAAACTTGGAATGATATGAAACTCCTTATGCGAGAAACGTTTCTTAATCCACCTCCTGTTTTGACTTCATATGCTGAGGTGCACTATTTAGAGGAAGAGTCTGTTGTTATTCCTCTTGCTATGACTAACCTTCTGCAGGATAATATACATAAGCGAGAGGATGACATGGAAGAAAATGAGGAGCTCACAATCTCATATGCAAATTCAGAACCATCACTTCACATTGCACCGATTACTCCTACTGGGAACATATGTAATACCCATGGTGCTACACTCATGGAAGGTGAGAATTGTTTTAATGTACTAAATTTTTCCACAAACCATGATATTAGTAGAGCAATTATTAATGGAACCCTCTCTTGATTTATCTTTGTCCCATGATAATTTGCTTGATGTTCCTTGTGATAAAGATGAATTGGTCGATGATGCTTCAGTTTTACATGTTTTGGAACCAACCACTTGTGTTGAAAATAAACATGTTATTCATATTGCTACTAAAACTGATGAGCTCAAACTGTTGTCTTCTTTACATACTTTAGGTTACATTGAATTTGATGTTTTGTGTAACCTAGATTAGTTTGGAGGAGAGCCTTTTTAAATATGTTGATCTGCCTTGGTTTTCTAAGCACACATATCATGTTATTGGCAAATATAACAACAAAGGACAATATATGATACATCGAAGTATACGTTCATAGTAATATGAATTCTTCTTTTGTTGTACAAGATTATGATCGTTTAGAGGGCAGCCATAATAATAAAAACATTTTCTCATGTTCCTCAAAGAATCAAGTTCACTTCCAAGAAGGGGAGCATTGTTGGTTGCTACCTATGTCTGCTAGACCATTTATTTCTACATTATCTTTTGTTAGTTCTAATCTTTTGCAGGATAGTGTTGATATACATCGTGTGCGTTCGGATCATGGAGTCTACATGCTTGCTGAAATTTTTATGCGAGATGACAAGCTAGAAACTAGGAAACATGGTCACGTTCCTTCTAACAATTATTTCAGTTCCCTTTGTTTTCGCAACCCCGTTCTTCTTTGTGTTGTGCAGGATCAGTTTCAAGCACAATCGACGCCGAGTATGACTTTTCATCAAGAAGGGGAGGATGATGAGGAGATGACACCCATGCATATGACTATGTTTGGTGCATTGTATGGAGGGGTAGGAGATCAGCAAGGGTGTCCAAGTCAAGAAGGAGGTCCGAGGCTAATTTGGTTTGAGTCCCTGAGGTCGAGGTCCAAAGCAACTCAAGTTCGAGTTTGCCTCGGCCTCTAGGACCAGTCTACCTTAAACTGGTCACCTAGGACGCATTCGGACTCTGTTTTCGATGATCCACATATGGTTGGAAAGCTAATTTGCTAAGGAAGCCAATCCAAGTAGTATCATATCAAAAGACCTTCGGAATCAATGGAAATTATCAAAACAATTCAGCGTCCAGAATCTGCCAGGGTGCTGCGACACCGTATTTTGGTCCGTTGGACCGTGTATCGTGTTTGGGCCTATTAGGGGGCGCGTCCAGGGGGTGATGCCCAAGACTCTATAAATAGCAGTCGTTGCTCTCTTTAGGGTTTGGTTTTGTTTAGTTCTTGATCTCCTCATGAAACAGACATCGTTTTACTACAACTATGCCGCCAAGGCTGCTTGCTGTGAACCAGGGCTCCAGTTCTTGATCTTGTTCGCCTATGGCGATTAGTCCTTTCGAATAAAGACTTGAACTCCTTCTTGTTATCATAAGCCTCATATTTATTAGCAATTTTAGATTGCGTTCATCCCGTTCTTGCTTGTGTTCTCGATTCGCTTGCAGGAAAGCCTTCTCGGCGAGGTCAATCGTGTTCGCGTGGTTGATAACCAACGGAGCAGTGGTGTAACAGTTGTGGGGGTCTGAATTAGTCTTGGTTCAAAGCCTAGATCATGAACATTGAGTCTCCACCAATCGACACTATCATACCTTTTGGAAGATTGGGCCTAGTCTACATCACGCGGTTGTGAAGAAAAGCGTCCTCTGCTAGTGTCTTTCCCTAGTAATGTCCCTAGTTGAATAGTAAAAGACATAAGCTTACCCAAGTTAGAACTAGAGAACCTTAGTTATCCTCTCTATGCTCCTATTTATCCTAACCTTGTTGCTATCCTTAGTTAAGTTAGACCATAGTTAGTTTCACATGTTTCCCTATGGATATGATACTTGGAATACCTTCAAGTGAAAGCTATAGCGGTATCCAGTGTGCTTGTGGATTTATCTATGTGTGTTAAATATACCAATAGTAGATGTGACTTTTAATGAAATTGATGGCTCTCAAAAGGAGAAAGTCAATGTTGAGAATGTAGGTAATGAAGAAGCTCCACATCAAGCTATCAAGAACCTTGCTATTGTTGAAGTGAAGCCCATCGAAATTCAAGATGAAGATGAAGATACCATTGTGCATGTCTATCATGATCCAACCACTCATCATGTGTCCTCAAATGAACATGGCAAAGCTTCCACATCAAAAAACAATCATGATGGAAGATCAAATGATGCACAATGTCATTCACATGAAGATGGTGCTACCAATGGTGATGAGCAAGCTCATCTTCAACTCAACAATCAAGAAAGAAGTGAAGACAATCCTCCATAAGACCATGGTTTTGATCCTCCAATCGATCAAGACCATGATGATGAAGATGATGGCCCCATCCAAAGATCAACTCAAGTGCCACATCTAAGAGTTCAGCATTCTATTCAACGAGATCATCCCGTTGATAACATATTGGGGAGCATTCGACGAGGGGTAACTACACGTTCCTGTTTAGCAAGTTTTTGTGAACATTACTTGTTTGTTTATCCTTTGGAACCTCATAGGGTGGAAGATGCACTTGATGATCCAAACTAGATGATAGCCATGCTAGAGGAATTGAACAACTTCACAAGGAATGAAGTCTGGTCCTTGGTGGAAAGGCCCAAGCAAAACATGATTGGAACCAAATGGGTTTTCCGCAATAAGCAAGATGAGCATGGCGTGGTGACAAGAAACAAGGCATGGTTGGTGGCTCAAGGTTCACTTGAATTGAACACATGGATTTGGGGGAGACCTATGCACCAGTGGCAAGGCAATAACAAATTCATATTCTACTTGCCTATGCCGCACATCATTATTTCAAACTATATCAAATGGATGTGAAAAGGGTATTTCTCAATGGCCCCCTATCCGAGTTGGTGTATGTAGAGCAACCACCGGGCTTTGAAGATCCCAAGTTTCCCAATCACGTCTACAAGCTCGACAAGGCACTCTATAGGCTCAAACAAACCCCTAGAGCATGGTATGATTGCTTGAAGGATTTCCTACTTAAACAAGGGTTTGAGATAGGTAAGGCCGATGCAACTTTATTTACTCACAAAGTCAATAATAATATCTTTGTTTGCCAAATATATGTCGATGACATAATATTTGGTAGTACTAATATGGCCTTTTATGAGGAATTTAGTAGGATTATGATGAATAGGTTTTAGATGTCCATGATGGGAGAGTTGAAGTTCTTTCTTGGATTTCAAATCAAGCAACTCAAGGATGGCATGTTTATAAGTCAAACCAAGTACACCATTGACATGTTGAAGAAGTTTGACATGGACAAAGCCAAGCCCATCAAAACACCTATGCCAACCAATGGACATCTTGATCTTGATGAAGGTGGAAATGCCATCGATCAAAAGGTATATCGCTCCATGATTAGATCTTTGCTTTACCTCTGTGCATCTAGGCCTAATATTATGCTTAGCGTGTGCATGTGTGCAACATTTTAAGCTAATCCAAAAGAATGTCACCTTATGGCCATTAAGAGAATTTTTTGGTCATAGTACACACTCCTAATCTTGGCTTTTGGTATCCTAAGGGCTCCACTTTCGAGTTACTTGACTATTCTAATTCGGATTACGCCAGTTACAAAGTAAATCAAAAGAGCACTACCTAGGACTTGCTAATTTATTGGTAGATCTTTGGTGTCATGGAACTCTAACAAGTAAAACTTCATTGCTTTGTCTACCACTGAAGCCGAGTATGTGGTGGCCAGTGCATGTTGTGCCCAACTACTTTGGATGAAGCAAAATCTCAAAGACTTTGGTTGTGAGCTAACCAAGATTCCCCTTGTGTGTGACAACAAGAGTGCCATTAAGTGGCAAACAATCCCGTAAACCACTCTCGTACAAAGAACATAGACATCCAACATCACTTTTTGAGAGACCATGAAGCCAAAGGAGATGTCGCAATTCATCATGTGAGCATCGAAAAGCAACTAGCCGATATCTTCATAAAGCCCCTAGATGAATCAAGATTTTATGCTTTGAGGAGTGACCTAAATATCATTGATTCTCATAACGTGGCTTGATATCTTGCACATACCTTGTATGATCTAGCCAGGAGAAAAGATTTGTGAAATTATTGTGTTAAGCCTTTAAAAATCTATTTTATATTTTTCATGTGTGACTATTGCAATGTGATGCTTGATTGAAGTCTAGTCACACCTAGAAATGCTAGCGTCCATCATATGTTTGCCCCACATGACATTGTGAGTTCAAGCTAGGTAGATTTCAAGTTTCCTATGATGGAAGTCCCGGCATCTGCCAAAAGTCTCGGCTCCACCAGAACTCCCGACTGCCGATAGTCCCGGCATGGGCCAGAACTCCCGACGCAGATCTGAGTCAGCCCCTTTGACTATGTTTTGACAACATGTTTTGACCCTAGGGTTATATTCTTCTACCGAGTCCCTAGCCTAGTAACTTACCCCAATCGCTCACTCGGTCACCCTCGCCCCTGTCTCATTCTACCCTGCAACCCCCGTCCACTGCCACCATTTCCCCCATGTGACCCTCTCTAGCCAATGGGAGCTCTAGCTTGCCCTCTAGCCACTGGCAGCTCTAGCTCCACCCTCTCTCTAGCTCCTCGATAGTCTCGACACCGTTGCTCCCCTCCCCACTCTCCCTTCCCCAGAGTGTTGCGTCGACATGTTCTTCTTCCTCTTCTCTGGCTTGAAGGTATTTGGGTAGTGTGGTGGCCATGGCTCTGCTCGTGAAAGTTCTTCATGTTGTGGATTTGAAGTTTCTCCATCCTCTTCCCTCTTTCTCAAGGTACAACCTCGACTTGAAACCCTAATGTCAATGTACCTTGCATTTTTCCTCTCTTCTTCTTCCCTCTCTTCTCCTCTATCCTCCTTGTGTGAATGTTGCCTAGATTTGGAGCCCCATGTATGGATTAACCACCTAGGCCATTGGAAGTCCTGGCGCTCGTCAAGAGTCCCAACAATTAGAAGTCTTGGCCACTGTCGGAACTCCTGGCCCCCACCGAAACTCCTAGCTATAGGAAGTTCTAGCTTCGGCCAAAACTCCCAACTCCTTGGTTGTCAATCCATTCATGTTTCTCCACGTCTAGATGTTCATTTCCCTTTCATTGTCTTGCTTCTTAGTTATTCTTTGATTTTCTTGATAGTCATGTCCTCCGGTAGAGACAAAACCCTCCCCGCCACCGCGAGAAGTGCTCTAAGAAGAACCAAGACCCCACCGGCTCCTCCAAGTCATCAGAACGTACCAAGGCAGCGTGTTCTCATGATGCTGGTGTAGGGTCGAGATGGCGGACTAGAGGGGGGTGAATAGTCCTTTCTAAATTTAATCACATCGGCTAACTGAAACAAATACAGAATTAAAACAATTGGTCTAGCCAAGACTACACCCCTCTATTGAAGTTCACAAGCAACTTATAAAGATCCTAATTAGGCAACAAAGTTGTCAGGGCTAGCTAGAGCTCACCTAACCAATTCTAGAAGCAAGGTCACACAAACCTATGCCACTAGTACTTCAAGCAACAAGGGAGCTCCAACATATGCTAGTAAGCAAAAGCACAAAGCCATCTAAGCTCACTAGCAATGCTCAATAACAAGGCTACATAAGCCAAATTATAGAGCACAAATTTCTTAGCTATACAAACTAAGCAATGTGATGAACAAAGTTACTCAAACTGAATTAGTCACACAAGGGAGCTACTTCTATGCTACACAAGCAAGAAGGTAACTAGCTACACAAACTAAAATAGTTGTTACCCCTTCACTAGGTAGATTTTGGGACGACCAGACACATAGGTCGTGTGCACCGGATATGTCTGGTGTGGTGACCGGACACGTCCAGTCACAGCGTCCGGTCACTGCTTGACTGCCATGTGTCCCATTCAAACAAAGTAGCCATTGCTGCCCAATAGCCTCTCTGACATGCTCTAACATGATGCATCGGATGCACTATAGCGAAGTGATCGGATGTTGGACGCATCCAGTCACCCCATGACCAGTGCATTCAACTCCTATTCTTCACCAGCTTCTTCTTCTTTGCAAATGTGCCAACACCACCAAGTGTACAACACCTTGTGCACATGTGTTAGCTTTTCACAAACATTTTTCAAGGAGTTAACCACTCAACTTGCCATGTCACTTGATCCTAGCAGTGATGCAAAGTTAGATCACTCGAGTAGCACTGTATGACCTGATATGCAAAAAAGTTTGCCCCTCTTGATAGTATGACCATCTATTCTAAACCCAATCAAGCACTTCTCTACATAACCTATGACCGGTGAAATGAAATGCCCTAGGTTATACCTTTGCCTTGCACATTCCATTCCAACTCCTCCATTGTTGATGCAACACATGCACCAACCAATCACCAAATGATATGATCCACTTCGTATCATCACATGACCATATTGGTTCATCGATCTTGACATCACTTGCTTTTCATCGTTGCCTTCATCCATCGGTGCCAAGTCTTGCTCAACCTTCACTGCCAAACAGTCCGTCGCTCTAAAGCCTCCAACTTGCCCTTCACGCTTACAACCGGTCTATCAATCCAAGTCTTGTCTTGATCTTCTCCACCTTAGTCACATGACTCAATATCATGTCTCATATGAAATGAGCTCCTTCATCACATGTGTGAGCCTTGCCACATATCCAAGCCATCTTCACCATCATGGCATATGTTGCTCAGACACATGTACTTATAGACTATTCACCTATGTATCTCACATAAACACATATTAGTCCACCTAGGTTGTCACTCAATTGCCAAAACCAAACAAGGACCTTTCAATCTCTCTCTTTTTGGTAATTGATGACAACTCTACAAAGATACAAAAATTAAGCTCTTTTGGATTCATGTTACTTACCCAAGCAATTTTACCATGTGTAAATGATTTTGGACAAGTACCACAAACCTAAAATGGTAGTATTAGCTCCCCCTACATATGTGCTAGAGTGTTTGGTTTAAAGCTCACACATATGCATAGATTGAAATTATGGGAGAGTAATTACTACCAAATGATGCTAAGGTGTATAGAATAAACCTTTAAAGTGTGATACCAATCGGAGTTGAACTTTTAACACCATCCTTAGCACCATGAGTAGCTAGACAACAAAAATACTAGAAACCCTGTGAGATCAACATTATAAACAAGGTTCTAGTACCACATGTAAAAATACAAGTCTAGCCACCATCCTATGCATGCTAGTTATCAAATCATCATTCAAGTTCTACAACTAGCGTACACTACACAAGCATGCATATCAAATTTATAAAATTTATGCAATGCAAGCAAGCACATGACTATGCATATATCAAATGCAACCAATCAAAGTTCATGAGCTTGCTCCCCCTACTTGTGTGTTTCTCTTGTCCAAGAATTTTGATCCATCTCTTTTCTTCAATGTTGCTCCCTCTTTGTTCATGTCCATGTACAACCTCTACTTCTTTGTCTCAATCTATTCCAAAGCTTTTATATCTTTGTACAATCTCTCCCCCTTTGTCATCAATTTCCATAAAAGGTGTGCTTCTCATTGATGCAAAGGCTTGCTTTTGGGTAGATGGTTGAGGCTTGTATCTTGTATTTTTTATGGACATCACTTGATTATTAGAATGACACCACTTGTATAGTTTCTTGAGATACCACACATAGAATCTTTGACCTTGATACCAATTGATGGGACACCTCCCCCTAAATCATTTTATGGGTCATCCATTTGATAAACTTGAGCTCTTGTAGGTGAGGGTTGCATTCTTCATTTAATGATCACTTAAAGTTGAGGATCACTTGTGGAACCATCGTCTTGCATGATTAATACCACGTGTAGATGTGATACCACTTGAAAGAATTTTCTAGTATGGAACCACTTGTTGGATTTATCAATAAAAACCATTTTTTGGACCTTTGCTATCTTCATGAGTACCACTTATAGGATATCACTTGTGAATTGATCTAGACATCACTTGTGAATTCTTGATGAAATACTTGAGTCTAGATACCACTTGAAATAAACAAACTAGATATCCATTTGCATTGTTATCTTATGCTTGTACTCTTATCACTATCATGAGCTTCTATGGTTGACTTAAACTAAATTGATTTGCCTAAGCTTCCAAGTCTGGTTTCAACACTCTCTAAGCTTCTTCACACTCATTTGGAGGTTATCTTATCGAGGTTGTACTTGTCACTTATTAGCAATCCAAATTAAATCAAGTACTTGGGTTCACTAGCTCATGAACAAATTCATATACTAACCACTAGATCAATTAATCATTCAAGCAATAGTGGTAGGCTATGAATTTAAAACTTTCATTTGTTATGCATGATCCTATGAAGTATGAACTATATGCACTAACCTTATACTAGTAAGGGATGAAATGATCATGCACATTATAATGATACCTTTGCTATGTTGGAGTAGAGGACAGTCACATAGATTCTAATTCATTACTCCAATAGCAATGTGAAGTCCAATTATAAGCTTGGTGAAGACCAATCATGAATAATGAAATCCATTCTTCACCCATATGATTTGAGAACCACTAATATGATCAAGTGTACTATCTTGTTGTGGTTAGCTTGCTTCATCTTTTGATCTTTGCTTGCATGAGAGAACTATTTGGAATACCACTTGAATTACCATGACTAGCTCTCTTTTGGGTGTTGCTTGTTTTTCTTGATCAAACCTGTTGATTGCTTCAACTAAACATCTCAAATGTTTCTTGGATCACCACTTATATGTTAGCCTTCTAAGTACCATACTTGGTTTACCTACACATAGGCAGCAAGCCCCTACACTAAGGAGAAGTGACCTCTCACCAAAGAACCATTCTTGACACTCACTTGAAATAACTTGATTGATTGATCCAAGTGATGGACTTAACTTGATGAGTAACTTTGATTCCTTCTTTAAGTCCTTTTCTTTCTACTTGTTTAAGTTCTTTTCTTTCTACCAAATGATTTCCAATAGTCACTAGAACTTAAACTTCATCTTCATCTTGAGTTTTGATCTTGATCTTCCTATTTGAGTATCGAATATGTGCAAAGTACACTCCACAACAAATGCCCTTGTACTCTTTGCTTGTCATGCTTCTAGGTGCCTCAATTACTTATAAACATGTTTCAACTTGAGGACCTTTCAATCAAAGTGACTTCAAATAAATCCAATAATTGTTATTTTTTTGGTAGATTCTGTAACAGAACCGACCAAATCATAAGAACGTAAGTACAAAAACAATCACCGAAGCGATCAAATTCCTGTACTTAAGCTCCCATAATCCCGGTAGTCCGGAAATCACGAAGGATTTCAACCAACTCTCGACATACAAACCAAGATCGTAATGATTCAACACAACACATCATCTGTTACAACATTTCACAAGTAGCATTCGGATTACATCCATCAGAGTTGAATTAGAATATTACAAACCAAGTTTGAGTGTGCGGAAGCAACATAGTTTAGTACAAAACATCATAGTTTTCAAATACATTGCCAAGTCTGAGTCATGTCCCACAAAAGCATTATCAGGTACGAGAACTAGTAGAGACCGCGCCCAACGGTCTAGTCTTCATCCCCAGCTGGGAGAAGGCAGTACTTGCAGCAACCAAAGTAGAACTGGTCATCTGCAACAGGTGGGAGATAAACCCTGAGTACGAGAAGGTACTCAGCTAGACTTACCCGACAGAAACGAAAATAAGACACCAAGGATCATGCAAGGCTTTTCAGGTGGGCTAGCTTGACACAGTTGCAGAAAAGAGCTTAAGATTATGGTAACCAATTTAAACTTAGCATCAAGCTTATCATTATTTACCTGTCCACTAGATTAGCACCTGTACTAGAGCACTCACTTGTTAGGAGCAAACAGTATTAACCATAGCAGGTATAATAAGGCTGTCGTCATCATATCATCATTGCCGAACCATTATGTTATTAAGTGTATCTACATTGGAGATAAGCCCGTCAAGTTCTCACTAACCGGGAGAGACGGCGATTCGAATCGAATTACAACTCAGCTGAGGGGGTATTCCTAACTCTCACCCTGGCATACTTAGCAAGGGTAGCCGTGGGTTACCTTTGGTACAACTCAGGAACCAAATTCGCGGGTTCGATCAGCGCCAGCGCTCTCAGGGATTACCCTTCTGCCAGGACGATCAGGACTTTTAAATCACCTGCCCTTGGACTCACTGCCTATGGCTCCCTTCCGAGGCGTACTTTATACTTATCGACTCCCGGCCTGAGTTGAGCTACTCGGCTTCGCGGTCGGTCTCCAGACCCGGCCAACTAAGAGAGAGGCATGCGTTCAACATGAACAGGAAAGGCTCCAAGAATCAGTCCTTAAACGACGCAGACGGAGTCACTGCAAACCGGCAAGCCTCCGTCCGGTCTTCATTTCAAATTAAGACTGGTTCTTTTCCACGATAGCAAATATAGCCAACCGTGCCACATGTATATTCCTATATCTCGCAGGTGACAGGAAATCACCCGACTTCTACCGCATTTAAGCAGGGATAAGCACTACTCGAGCCTGAGCTACATGGGATTTAGGGTAACAATATCTGGACAAGGAATTGGGTAACCAATGCAGCAAGTGTTTGCATCCAACACCTAAACTTAATGCAACAATATATATATGTAACAATAATACTGTACTGCATTTCGGAAATTAGGAGGCTTAATATGCTCCGGGGCTTGCCTTTCACAAAGTTGCAAGGACGGTGATCCGGGCACTCAACGGCGACCTCGTCTGGCACTTCTCCTGAAGGCTGCTCCTCCTGAATCTCCGGTGTCGGCTGCTGCTGCTCGCTCAGTTCCTCGAATTCCAGCAGGGTTACTCCTTCCTGGTACACCTATTGCATGCCGATGCAAAATATAAATATCATGGATGCATAAGGAATGACATGATGCTCATGATGAATGAATCACAGTGAGTGTTTACGAAAGTATCACTGGACACTCGTTTACCGAGTAGTTGGCTCTATTCAAATCACTTTAAGCATGTATCTACTTAACTTAAAGACAAGATCAACTTACCTAACTTGCATAACCTAAGGTAAAGATGCTCATCTTCAGTTAAAGGCCTAACACCTAGGAACATTACCACAACTTAGAAATAATAAAGGTATACATAATTTAACATTTAAGTTTCATATGCATACAAGTAGTCCCTTAATTAAATCACAACTAAAGTTCTACAACTCCAAATGACTTGCATGAGGACATTCTGGAAAGCTTATGAAATTCTCTACAAAACATTTGTAAACATCAAAGTATGATTCTTATGTTAACTAAATCAATTTCCAGCAAACCTAGAATCTGTCCAGAATGACGGGGTTACTAACTTAATTATTTAATGATTGTGCAAAAGCATACTTTGATCAAACCAAGTTTACCAACTTGTTTTGCATACCTAATAAACATCAGAAAGTATAGTGTCAACTTCTAAATAAATTATTTAATACCCTTTTCTAATTTATCTAGTTAATTAGGTGATTAAAGCAATATATAGTAAAACTGTTCAGAAAAATCTATAAAAATTACAGTAGCTATCTCATGCTTCACATAGGCTACCATAAAAATTTCAAAGCCATTGAGTAAGTATAACAGTCTACACAAAAATGATAAGGCATACTGGCTTAAAATGGCATAATTAAGAAATCCTAATGAAAAGTGTCAAGCAACAGATTTCACCTTTTTCCTAGCATCATTCTAGCATAAGAATAGTACCCACCAAATTTTACCTTTACTGGATCTATAGAAAAATTATGAAAATTCACACAAGATCCACCCATTAATAAAAGGAAATTCTATAACTTAAAAACTACACATGCACTAGCTCTGAAATTTTAACCAGAGACTCTACTAAACCAAAATAGAGGACCCACAAAATTTCATAATTTTTGGACCACAGAAACTCAAGATAAAATTCAAACAAGTTTGCATGCTTCTAAAAACACATTTCAAACTCCTATTTAATTCATCCAATTTTTCTAAAACATGTGCTCATATAATATTTTTATTAAATACTAGACATGACCAGGAACTTAACAAAATTAGAACCATAGCATTTGGATCTATATACTAGGAGCTACATATTTTTCAAGATGTACATAAATCTGTGAAATAAATAAACAAAACAAATAAGGAAACAAAACTCAGCCACAGTTGGGCCGGCCCGAAGAATCACGGCGGCCCGCGACTCACGCGCTGGCGTGGCCCAACGCGACGTGGCCCACGCTGGGCTCCCGCCTTCGCCACGACGCTGACAGGGAGGGCCCGCTCGTCAGTGAGCGAAACAGGGGAGGAGCGACGGTCGGTGGCGTAGCTCGCCGCCGGTGGCTCCTCCGGCGAGACCATCTACGCTACGACGTTCGCCTTGACCATGCGCATCTAGTGGTGACCTCAATCGGTGCTAGGGTAGTGGCTAGAGGGGTCGGCGACTGACACGGCGGCGCACAGCCACGGCACGGCCGGCTCCGGCGAAGCTACGACGTCACGGCCTTAGTGACTCACTCACTGAGCTTCAGCGTCACATACAGAAGCTAGCGCAAGAAAGAAAAGGGGCGATAAGGGGCTCGAGCGGCACGGCCATGTGCGAGCTCGGCCGGCGGCGGTCATGGCGACCCGGTGGAGCCGCGCTCACGGTGAGAGCTACCTGTGGCGAAAATGGAGTGGCGGTGGGGTCAGGGACGTGGAGAGACTCACGAAGGAGCTGTGGTTCAGAGGAATCGGGCAATGGCGCTCGGGTTTGGGTGAAATTTGCTCGGCAGGTGCTCGGTGTTCCGGTCGCCGTGCGCGCGGAGGAAGGAGGGGAAATGCGAAATGGGACGGCGACTCGGTGGGCAGGTACCGGGGTGGCTTCAGGACGCGGCTGCGACGCCAGAACGTCCACGGCGCGTGGCCTGCGCGCTCAGGCGAGCGGCGACGGGTGGCGCCACGCGGCGTCAAGACTCTGAGCCGGTCGGCCACGGCGACTGAACGATTTCTGAAAACAACGCGATTCAGTGTTTAGCGAAGGTGACTGACGGCACGTATTCGACGCGTTGGATCTCTTAAACCGTGGCGATCCAGGTTAAGTCGTAGTTAACAAAGTTGGAGATCTACATAAGTACTACAAGTTTGCTAATTGGAGCTCGAGCTAGTTTGGCTTGGTCAGTGAGATACAGTGCTCCAAACATCAGCTCAAGAAACTGAAATCTGCTTGGGACTTAGAAAAATTTGCTAAGTATGAAATCAGCATGTACATCTGACTTGTGGGCCATGTTTGAGCATGTTCTAGCCATTTTCATGAGTTGGTCATAAAACAACTTTTGTTCCTTGATAAATTAGCTACAACTTTTGTAAAGAGTGTACAGCCATGCAAAGCTTCCAAGTTGGACTTTTTAAATAGTCAAACTATGACACTCCTAGAGTCAATTCAAGTCAAACATGCAATCAAGGGCATTTTGGTCATTTTGATCTATATGAACAATGTCCAAACAAGTAACCTAAGTGTAGTTAAGGTGTAATAGACCATGATCAACCATTTTACAAAATTGTTATACCACTTCTAATGATCACATGTGATAAAGAAAGTAAAACAAGCAATTCATTCATATGTTGCAATGACATGTCTCACATGTTTCAAGACCTTGTTGTCATTTTATAATTGCCACATTACTACCATGTTGCCATGTTTCAAGGTATGAGAGTTTCATGTTGCATTCCCATGTTGCACTACTACCACTCTAAGCAATCAAGCATGAAACACATACAATTTAAAATGTTGCATACGTATGTTTCAATGATAATGGCATGATGACATGGATAATGCACATGTTTATGAAATGACATGCAATTAGTAGAAGCCAAACACCTAGGGTGTTACAGCCCTCCCCCCTTAGAAAAATCTCAGTCCCGAGATTTGGAAAGCGTACCATTTAGTATAGAAAGTTGGATGATTTTCCTTTAAATAATCTTCCCGCTCCCAGGTTGCATCCCGTTCACTATGATTACTCCAAACTACCTTGTATAATTTAACTACTCGTGTACGAGTCACTCTTTCTTGAGTATCCAGGACTTGCACGGGCTTTTCTTCATAAGAAAGATCAGATTTCAAGTTGACTTTCCTTGTTGCTATTCTCTCCTCAGGAATACGAAGACACTTCTTAAGCTGGGACACATGGAATACCGGGAATATAGCTCCCATCTCCCGTGGTAGATCGAGCTTATATGCTACTCTTCCACTTTTCTCGATAATGCGGTAGGGTCCAACATATCGAGGCTCAAGTTTCCTTTTAATTCCAAAACGCTTGACTCCTTTCATAGGGGATACCTTCAAATACACATGATCACCTACTTCAAACTCAATAGGTTTTCTTCTCTTGTCAGCATAGCTCTTTTGTCTAGCCTGTGCGGCAGTCATATTCTTCTGTATAGTTCGGACTTGCTCTTCGGCTTCTTTTACAAAATCAATACCATAGAATCTTCTTTCTCCTGGGTTCCACCTAGTTCAAAGGAGTTCTACACTTGCGGCCATAAAGAGCTTCAAAAGGAGCCATTTTGATACTTTCTTGATAACTGTTGTTATAAGAGAATTCAGCGAGAGGTAACCAGTCTTCCCAAGAGCCTTTGCAAGAGATAAGACAAGCTCTAAGCATGTCTTCAAGAATTTGATTAACACGCTCGGTCTGTCCTGATGTTTGCGGATGATAGGCAGAACTGTGGATTAGATGAGTGCCAAGATTCTGATGTAAGCACTCCCAAAAGCGAGCCGTGAACTGAGGTCCTCTATCCGAAACAATGGATTTGGGTACACCATGGAGACGTACCACTTGTTGAAAATAAATCTCAGCATAATTGTGAGGGTGATAGGTAGACTTGACCGGAATAAAGTGAGCAGATTTAGTTAGACGATCTACGATAACCCAGATGGAATCACAACCCTTTTTGGTAGTGGGTAATCCAACAATAAAATCCATGCTAATTTCTTCCCACTTCCAGCCAGGAATAGATAGTGGCTGCAATAGTCCGGGCCTTATGTGAATAGCCTTGACTCTGCAACAGTTATCACACCTTGCCACATAAGCTGCGATTTCTTTCTTCATCTTGGTCCACCAATAATACAGCTTGAGATCTTGATACATTTTACTGCTACCAGGATGGATGGACAATTTGAAGAATGGGCTTCATTCATAATTTGATTTCTAAGTTCTTTATCTTTGGGTACCACAAGCCTATCATTAAACCAGAGAATTCCCTTGTCATCGACTTTAAAGTGCTTGGTCTCTTTCTCTTTCATTTTCCGCTTGATGTGAAATACACCCACATCCGTCTTCTGGAGCTCGATAATTCGACTTCTAAGAGAGCAATCCACAGTGATATTGTGGAGTACTACAGGATGAAGGAGGTGTGCCAGATGAAAGTCTTCACTAACTAAGGAATTGCAATGGGCCTTTCTGCTTAAGGCATCAGCAACCACATTTGCCTTACCAGGGTGGTAGTGCACTTGAAGGTTGTAGTCTTTGATCAATTCTAACCATCGTCGTTGACGCATGTTCAACTCAGGCTGCGTAAAGATGTACTTGAGACTCTTATGGTCAGTATAGATGTTGCACACATTACCAAGCAAGTAATGTCTCCAGATCTTCAGGGCATGAACGACTAGCGGCTAGCTCTAAGTCATGGGTAGGATAGTTGACTTCATGCTTTCGGAGCTGGCGTGAAGCATAAGCAATTACTCGACCCTCCTGCATAAGAACACACCCCAAACCGGTGCCACATGCGTCACAGTAGACATCAAAAGGCTTCTCGATGTCGGGTTGTGCCAATACAGGAGCAGAGGTTAGTAAGGTCCGCAAAGTGTGGAAAGCCTCTTCACACTTCGGAGTCCACACAAACTTCTCATCCTTTTGCAGTAGCCGAGTCATGGGCTTTGCGACCTTTGAGAAATCCAGGATAAAGCGACGATAATAGCCAGCCAGACCCAGAAAACTTCGGACTTCTGTGACCGTAGTAGGTGCCTTCCACTCCAGGACTTCTTGCACCTTAGTAGGGTCAACCGAAATTCCATCACCAGATAATACATGACCAAGAAAAGGTATCTTGTTCAACCAGAACTCGCACTTGCTGAACTTAGCATAAAGCTGGTTGTCACGTAACCGAGTTAAAACAATTCTCAGATGTTCAGCATGCTCTTCTTCATTCTGAGAATATACCAGGATATCATCAATGAACACGACGACAAATTTGTCCAATTCCGGCATGAATACAGAATTCATCAGGTACATAAAGTGTGCCGGAGCATTTGTCAACCCAAATGACATGACGAGGTATTCGAACAAGCCATAACGAGTAGAGAAAGCTGTCTTAGGTATATCTTCAGGACGAATTTTGATCTGATGGTAGCCAGACCTCAAATCGATCTTGGAGAATACCTTAGCTTTGGAGAGTTGATCAAACAGAATATCGATGCGAGGAAGAGGGTACTTGTTCTTGATAGTAACAGCGTTTAGGGGACGATAATCCACGCACATGCGTAGAGACTCGTCCTTCTTCTTCACAAATATAGCCGGACAACCCCAAGGAGAAGAACTAGGTCGAATCAACCCTTTCTTCAATAGCTCATTCAACTGACTCTTCAGCTCAGCCAACTCATTGGGTGGCATTCTATAGGGCCTTCGAGAAATGGGAGCCGTACCCGGAATGAGTTCTATCTTGAATTCTACATCACGGTCCGGAGGTAATCCAGGCAAGTCATCAGGAAAGACATCTGGAAACTCACAGACAACCGGTAGATCCTTAATGGCTTTGGCTAAGGTAGCATTGGCTGTACTGTGGATAGCAATATCACGAGGTAACTGCACTAGAAAACCTTTCTTATCCATAGGATCCCTCAACATAACCACACGGGTTGATGTATCGATCAACACTCCATTCCCGCTCATCCACTTCATTCCTAGGATTACATCGATTCCTACCCCCGGTAGAACTACAAGATCCACAAGGAACTCTCGATCCCCGATCTCAATCTTTACATCTTTAACTACTTGGTTAGTCATGATATTATTCCCAGCAGCACTAATACAATAACCCCCCTTGACAATTGTAATCACATTCATCTGATGCTTAGATGCAAAAGTAGAACTCACAAAGGAATGCGAAGCACCAGAATCAAAGAGCACAACTGCAGGGTGATCATTAACAAGGAACTTACCAGCGGTGACCACTTCACCAGCAGGAATTTCCTCCACTGTAGTATAGTGAACACGCCCCTGACGGACGTTTCCTTGAGCATTCTTGGGAGGATGGGGACATCTATTTGCCCAATGACCAGGCTGGTTACAGTTCCAGCATGGCCTGTTTGCTGGTGGAACATTGGAGCTACTCTGCCCAGATGTATTCTTCGGCAAGGAAATCGTATACCCCTTGCGGAAACCGGTTTTAGCTTGGTTCTTCTTCTGAGGTGGGCGGTACCGGACATTAGCATTGGGTGGATCGGTACGGGGCCTTAGATACCATTGGAGCCTTGGACTGGGAAGCACCAGCCTCAAAGTTCCTTTTACGGTTCTTGGAAGCAGCATATATCTTGTCATTGTTCTCCTGAGTCAGAGTGTCACTGATAAACTCATTGAAGGTGACACACTTGCAGTTGCCCATTGACTTCATCAGTTTTGGGGAAAGTCCCCTCTTGAAGCTAGCTATTCTCTTGGCGTCAGTATCGACGAACTCAGGAGCATATCTTGCCAGGTTGTTGAACGCCTGGAGGTACTCATTGAGACTCTTATTGCCTTGGGTGAGCTTCATAAACTCAGTATGCTTAATGGCCATGAGACCAGGAGGGATAAAGTGTCCCCTGAAGGCTGCCTGGAATTGGTTCCAAACTGATCTCAACGTTAGCAGGGAAGGTGGTCCTGTGATGGGTCCACCAGATGCCTGCAGGGCCTTGGAGCTGGTGTCCTGCATACGTAGCCTTCATGCCTTCAGTCAAACGGAGCAATCCAAATCTTTGCTCTATCGTGCTCAACCATTCATCCGCTTGTAAGGGTTCTTCTGCCTCACGAAAGATAGGAGGCTTCGTGTCCATGAAGTCCTTAAAACTGCTGTACTGGTTCGGCTCGGGTCCCTGGCGGACATGCCGATCCTCACGGTTAGCCATCTGGTGCATAGCCTCAGCTAGCATGCGCTGACTTTCCACAACTATCTGCATTAGCTCAGCTGGTGTGGGCGGTGGCGGAGGTGGTTGTTCCTCATTTCCCATGCCACGACCGCGACGAAGGTTATGAGCCATCTGCAAAAGGTATAGCCAATGAGCACTGACGATGTGGAAATTTTTGTAGATGAACTGTATGATTATGCCAAACTGAGTCCATTAGAGGGAATGCATTTAATAATCAACAGAGGCACAATCATTCATCACAATCACCCAACTCATCAAGCGCATCAATTGACATATAAATGCGATGAACTTAACCAACAACGAGATCCATAGACCGCAAAAGGCGAAATTCATCAAATGCTCACATACGTGGAGCATAATACGTTCGATAGGTTACATCCAAGCCATAGTGGTTCCAACTTACATCAAAGGTAACATAGGGTTCGATATTACATCCCAACGATTAACTTGCTACAAAGTTACTCGTTCATGCATGAGGAGCAACAAAAGACTAGATCTAGCGCATTAGCTCAGTAGTAAGCTAAACTACGCATCGTCCTCGGAGTCAGTGTCGAGGATCTCTCCTCCATCTTCGTCACTAGGAGGCTCTAACTCCTCATCAGGTGGAGCGTCCTCAGGTCCATTGACTTCCATGTCATCATCACCTTCAGCCATGATGACACCAGAACCCATCTCATCCTCATCAGGTGGCAGGATAGGGTGAAGTTGATTGTGCAGTAGGTGAACCTCCTCATGGAGATTGTCATTGTACTCTTCTGCAGCTGCCAACTGCTGCTCTAGCTCAATCTGCCTCGCTCTCAACACATTCTCCTCGTGCCAGGCTTCATTCCGTTGGTTCAGCATGTGAACCAACATACGCTCACAGTTGCGGTGAGCAACTGTCAACCTCTGAACCTCCAGGTTCTCTTGATCCCGTTCCTGCGTGACTTGCTCCAAACGCTGCTGAACTGCAGTCCTTTCAGCAGTCACCTGAGCCAGCTCTGCCCTCAGCCTTTCAGCCTCAGTAGGCTCAGGACGGGGCTCACGAGGAGCTAAACGGTGACGAGGCGCCCTACCTCCAGCGGACTTACGAGCAGTGCGTTTCGTGCGCGCCATCTGTAGCAAAAAGTTACAACGTAAGGGGAGAATCATTTAAGGGATACGAAATTTAATTATTCGGGACCATCAATTTTAAAGGAGGGAGTAATGCAAGAAATGCCATGTATGCTTGAACATGATGCATGCACGATCCGTACGTCCTCACAAACCTAGAAAAATTTAAAGGCTAGCGAAATATACGGTGGCATACATACGTTCTCTCGTATACGGTAGCTAGTCGATCTACAACGATACGTTGTTAGTGTACCTGCAGAAAATTTCATTTCAGCCCAATAATTTCCCAAAAAGCATAGAAAACAAGCAGTAAACTAAATACTTTCATACATACATCCCCTGATGCATATACTCTAGTATCACAGCTACCCGTCAGAGATACCCATAATTAAGTACTCTCATAGATACATGATTAAACATGTAAGTATGCGAGCAACCACAACTACTCTCCCCTAGACCGACGGTTGGACGGTCATGCTCTCACAACTCACACTTACCAGAGCGTAGAGGTATTTTGATCCATACATTACCACCCAAGCGGATGGCATCCATACAATAGCACGCCGTATGGACGACGAAACAGAAACAAGCAGGAACCCCCAAGTTAGTACTTTAATAAGCCACCTAAGAGTCCTTATTTGGGCATAAGGGATATGACCACTGGCAATACTTAGTATTTAATTTAGGATTTTCACAAATACTTTTGTTTTAAATACACAAATGACGTGTTTAGTGTCAAATCTTGCTCTGATGCCAGCTGTAACAGAACCGACCAAATCATAAGAACGTAAGTACAAAAACAATCACCGAAGCGATCAAATTCCTGTACTTAAGCTCCCATAATCCCGGTAGTCCAGAAATCACGAAGGATTTCAACCAACTCTCGACATACAAACCAAGATCGTAATGATTCAACACAACACATCATCTGTTACAACATTTCACAAGTAGCATTCGGATTACATCCATCAGAGTTGAATTAGAATATTACAAACCAAGTTTGAGTGTGCGGAAGCAACATAGTTTAGTACAAAACATCATAGTTTTCAAATACATTGCCAAGTCTGAGTCATGTCCCACAAAAGCATTATCAGGTACGAGAACTAGTAGAGACCGCGCCCAACGGTCTAGTCTTCATCCCCAGCTGGGAGAAGGCAGTACTTGCAGCAACCAAAGTAGAACTGGTCATCTGCAACAGGTGGGAGATAAACCCTGAGTACGAGAAGGTACTCAGCTAGACTTACCCGACAAAAACGAAAATAAGACACCAAGGATCATGCAAGGCTTTTCAGGTGGGCTAGCTTGACACAGTTGCAGAAAAGAGCTTAAGATTATGGTAACCAATTTAAACTTAGCATCAAGCTTATCATTATTTACCTGTCCACTAGATTAGCACCTGTACTAGAGCACTCACTTGTTAGGAGCAAACAGTATTAACCATAGCAGGTATAATAAGGCTGTCGTCATCATATCATCATTGCCGAACCATTATGTTATTAAGTGTATCTACATTGGAGATAAGCCCGTCAAGTTCTCACTAACCGGGAGAGACGGCGATTCGAATCGAATTACAACTCAGCTGAGGGGGTATTCCTAACTCTCACCCTGGCATACTTAGCAAGGGTAGCCGTGGGTTACCTTTGGTACAACTCAGGAACCAAATTCGCGGGTTCGATCAGCGCCAGCGCTCTCAGGGATTACCCTTCTGCCAGGACGATCAGGACTTTTAAATCACCTGCCCTTGGACTCACGCCTATGGCTCCCTTCCGAGGCGTACTTTATACTTATCGACTCCCGGCCTGAGTTGAGCTACTCGGCTTCGCGGTCGGTCTCCAGACCCGGCCAACTAAGAGAGAGGCATGCGTTCAACATGAACAGGAAAGGCTCCAAGAATCAGTCCTTAAACGACGCAGACGGAGTCACTGCAAACCGGCAAGCCTCCGTCCGGTCTTCATTTCAAATTAAGACTGGTTCTTTTCCACGATAGCAAATATAGCCAACCGTGCCACATGTATATTCCTATATCTCGCAGGTGACAGGAAATCACCCGACTTCTACCGCATTTAAGCAGGGATAAGCACTACTCGAGCCTGAGCTACATGGGATTTAGGGTAACAATATCTGGACAAGGAATTGGGTAACCAATGCAGCAAGTGTTTGCATCCAACACCTAAACTTAATGCAACAATATATATATGTAACAATAATACTGTACTGCATTTCGGAAATTAGGAGGCTTAATATGCTCCGGGGCTTGCCTTTCACAAAGTTGCAAGGACGGTGATCCGGGCACTCAACGGCGACCTCGTCTGGCACTTCTCCTGAAGGCTGCTCCTCCTGAATCTCCGGTGTCGGCTGCTGCTGCTCGCTCAGTTCCTCGAATTCCAGCAGGGTTACTCCTTCCGGTACACCTATTGCATGCCGATGCAAAATATAAATATCATGGATGCATAAGGAATGACATGATGCTCATGATGAATGAATCACAGTGAGTGTTTACGAAAGTATCACTGGACACTCGTTTACCGAGTAGTTGGCTCTATTCAAATCACTTTAAGCATGTATCTACTTAACTTAAAGACAAGATCAACTTACCTAACTTGCATAACCTAAGGTAAAGATGCTCATCTTCAGTTAAAGGCCTAACACCTAGGAACATTACCACAACTTAGAAATAATAAAGGTATACATAATTTAACATTTAAGTTTCATATGCATACAAGTAGTCCCTTAATTAAATCACAACTAAAGTTCTACAACTCCAAATGACTTGCATGAGGACATTCTGGAAAGCTTATGAAATTCTCTACAAAACATTTGTAAACATCAAAGTATGATTCTTATGTTAACTAAATCAATTTCCAGCAAACCTAGAATCTGTCCAGAATGACGGGGTTACTAACTTAATTATTTAATGATTGTGCAAAAGCATACTTTGATCAAACCAAGTTTACCAACTTGTTTTGCATACCTAATAAACATCAGAAAGTATAGTGTCAACTTCTAAATAAATTATTTAATACCCTTTTCTAATTTATCTAGTTAATTAGGTGATTAAAGCAATATATAGTAAAACTATTCAGAAAAATCTATAAAAATTACAGTAGCTATCTCATGCTTCACATAGGCTACCATAAAAATTTCAAAGCCATTGAGTAAGTATAACAGTCTACACAAAAATGATAAGGCATACTGGCTTAAAATGGCATAATTAAGAAATCCTAATGAAAAGTGTCAAGCAACAGATTTCACCTTTTTCCTAGCATCATTCTAGCATAAGAATAGTACCCACCAAATTTTACCTTTACTGGATCTATAGAAAAATTATGAAAATTCACACAAGATCCACCCATTAATAAAAGGAAATTCTATAACTTAAAAACTACACATGCACTAGCTCTGAAATTTTAACCAGAGACTCTACTAAACCAAAATAGAGGACCCACAAAATTTCATAATTTTTGGACCACAGAAACTCAAGATAAAATTCAAACAAGTTTGCATGCTTCTAAAAACACATTTCAAACTCCTATTTAATTCATCCAATTTTTCTAAAACATGTGCTCATATAATATTTTTATTAAATACTAGACATGACCAGGAACTTAACAAAATTAGAACCATAGCATTTGGATCTATATACTAGGAGCTACATATTTTTCAAGATGTACATAAATCTGTGAAATAAATAAACAAAACAAATAAGGAAACAAAACTCAGCCACAGTTGGGCCGGCCCGAAGAATCACGGCGGCCCGCGACTCACGCGCTGGCGCGGCCCAACGCGACGTGGCCCACGCTGGGCTCCCGCCTTCGCCACGACGCTGACAGGGAGGGCCCGCTCGTCAGTGAGCGAAACAGGGGAGGAGCGACAGGTCGGTGGCGTAGCTCGCCGCCGGTGGCTCCTCCGGCGAGACCATCTACGCTACGACGTTCGCCTTGACCATGCGCATCTAGTGGTGACCTCAATCGGTGCTAGGGTAGTGGCTAGAGGGGTCGGCGACTGACACGGCGGCGCACAGCCACGGCACGGCCGGCTCCGGCGAAGCTACGACGTCACGGCCTTAGTGACTCACTCACTGAGCTTCAGCGTCACATACAGAAGCTAGCGCAAGAAAGAAAAGGGGCGATAAGGGGCTCGAGCGGCACGGCCACGTGCGAGCTCGGCCGGCGGCGGTCATGGCGACCCGGTGGAGCCGCGCTCACGGTGAGAGCTACCTGTGGCGAAAATGGAGTGGCGAGTGGGGTCAGGGACGTGGAGAGACTCACGAAGGAGCTGTGGTTCAGAGGAATCGGGCAATGGCGCTCGGGTTTGGGTGAAATTTGCTCGGCGGTGCTCGGTGTTCCGGTCGCCGTGCGCGCGGAGGAAGGAGGGGAAATGCGAAATGGGACGGCGACTCGGTGGGCAGGTACCGGGGTGGCTTCAGGACGCGGCTGCGACGCCAGAACGTCCACGGCGCGTGGCCTGCGCGCTCAGGCGAGCGGCGACGGGTGGCGCCACGCGGCGTCAAGACTCTGAGCCGGTCGGCCACGGCGACTGAACGATTTCTGAAAACAACGCGATTCAGTGTTTAGCGAAGGTGACTGACGGCACGTATTCGACGCGTTGGATCTCTTAAACCGTGGCGATCCAGGTTAAGTCGTAGTTAACAAAGTTGGAGATCTACATAAGTACTACAAGTTTGCTAATTGGAGCTCGAGCTAGTTTGGCTTGGTCAGTGAGATACAGTGCTCCAAACATCAGCTCAAGAAACTGAAATCTGCTTGGGACTTAGAAAAATTTGCTAAGTATGAAATCAGCATGTACATCTGACTTGTGGGCCATGTTTGAGCATGTTCTAGCCATTTTCATGAGTTGGTCATAAAACAACTTTTGTTCCTTGATAAATTAGCTACAACTTTTGTAAAGAGTGTACAGCCATGCAAAGCTTCCAAGTTGGACTTTTTAAATAGTCAAACTATGACACTCCTAGAGTCAATTCAAGTCAAACATGCAATCAAGGGCATTTTGGTCATTTTGATCTATATGAACAATGTCCAAACAAGTAACCTAAGTGTAGTTAAGGTGTAATAGACCATGATCAACCATTTTACAAAATTGTTATACCACTTCTAATGATCACATGTGATAAAGAAAGTAAAACAAGCAATTCATTCATATGTTGCAATGACATGTCTCACATGTTTCAAGACCTTGTTGTCATTTTATAATTGCCACATTACTACCATGTTGCCATGTTTCAAGGTATGAGAGTTTCATGTTGCATTCCCATGTTGCACTACTACCACTCTAAGCAATCAAGCATGAAACACATACAATTTAAAATGTTGCATACGTATGTTTCAATGATAATGGCATGATGACATGGATAATGCACATGTTTATGAAATGACATGCAATTAGTAGAAGCCAAACACCTAGGGTGTTACAGATTCTGTACTCTTCAAAGAAAAATGCATATCTCCCAAAGTACAAATCCAAATACCACAAAATTTGGTGGAGATGTGCTTCACTAAGTTATCTAGCAGATATAAAAATTTTAGCTTCATTTGATTTCTATATTGCTACTAGATTTCAATTCTTCGACCACTACTATATGCTGAAAACTGCTGCACTATAGCTAACAAGATCTACTCCAAAATCGAAGCATCTCTTATCAAATTCTCATAAAATTTGTACAACATCTTATAACATAAGTCTAGAGCTTTTACACCAATTTTTATGTCAATCCAATAAGTTTTGATCACTCAAATATGGCTAAGATCACAGCTCACTCATATTTTTAATATAGGACAGATTTCAATCACTTGAGCTATACTTCATCAAATGTATATCAAACATGAAATCAACTTGTTTGAATACTTTCACAAGACATAAATCTATTCAATCCACTTACTAAATATCATCTTATGAACTTATCCAACACAAATCAATTCAAACTTGATTACTAAGCTATTTATCCATTCAAATATCTCATAGCAAGCAACATTGCATATTTATCCAATTCAATCAACTCATATGCACCCAAATGAAATGATCAACATGAGATATACCTCGGTTAGCTTATGATCAATCAATTTGCAAGCTTCAACTCAAATTCTTGCAAGCCATCAAATATATATATCCAAAAAATCATCCACAACTTGAATATGACACTTGTATGTTGTAGCACTTTTGGACTTCACTAATTCTTGGCTTGGCATTGGGATAGGATTGCATTAAGCTTTAGTACTTGGCTCAACATATGATGATCAATGTGAAATCAATTGAATCAAACCTCCAATGCCGATAGTACCTACAAACAATCATCCACTTTTTGACGGTACCCAAACTAGTTTGGGTCCTCTCAAGTTAGGTGCAACATACTTAGGCATAGCCTTAGTATGAATAGCGAGATGTTTTGCAATTGCAACCAATGAGGTACCATTGCCATCCTTTCTAAGCACATCATGATCATCAATTGAAATGGGCTTAGAATTTTTACCTAGGGGACATGAATGAGCCATGTGTCCCCTTTCCTGGCATGAGTAGCACTTTCTCTTTGCTTGGGCCTTTTCTTCCTTGCTCATGTTGTGTTTCTCATTGTCTTGCTTCTCCTTGTTTGCTTGAGCCTTCTTCTCAAGCTTGTTTAGGCAACCCAAAGCTAGGTGACTCAATATGTCACAACTATAACACCTCATGTGAGCAATCTTCTTCATTTTCTCTTCTTTGTTTTTGCTCATTTGCTTTGCATCTTGATTCATCCTTGGACGCATTGCTCTTTCTCTTGCTTTTTCACCCCTTCTAGTTTCCTTCTTCTTTATCATCAAATCACCACCATCTTCATGGTTGATCTTGATTTACGTTTGGGGCTTCTTTTCTTGCTCATCTTGTGGCTCTAGTTGAGGCTTCACTTGTTGCTTCACCAATTGCTTGGTTGGGCACATAGAGGTGAGATGACCCCATGTGCGGCATTTGAAGCATTTTACATGATTGAACCTCTCTTTTTCTTTCATCTCCTTGAGCTTCTCTTTGTTTAGACAAGTATTTGCAAGATGTCCCACTTCATGGCAATGATAGCACATGAAACGAGAAAGCTTCTCTTTCTCTTGCTTCTTCATCTTCTTTTCTCTCTTTCTTTCGCCCTTTGTCATCTTCTTCTTGAAGCCAAGGCCACACTTATCACCATAGTTTCTTTGAGTCTTCAACATGTGCTCAAAGATGACTTTTGATTTGTAGCACCTCTCTAACTTGTTGCTCAAATTCTTTACTTCACTTTTGAGCTCATTGTTCTCCTTCAAAAGGTTAGTCTCACAAGACATAGAAGTAAAACAAGCATCTATTTGTGAAGAACATGGCATTTCTAATAAATCATCACAAGAGGTGGGTACATGCTTCTTACCTACATCACAAGGGTTAGCAACACTATGTGATTGATCAATTGACCCATGTGATGAGCTCTCACTAGTTTTAGTTTTTCCATTGGAAAGCTCCTTAGTGAGAAAAGCATGGTCTTGTACCAAGTTATCATGAGCAACACTAAGTTCCACATGAGCCAATTTTAGCTCCTCATGTGAACAAGTAGTAACATAAAGTAGATGCTTTTGTTGTTCACATGTGTTCTTTATAAAAGAGTTTTTATTTTTCAATTTCTCGGTTTTAGCCATCTCTTTTTCTAAAGCTTTGATCATGCAACCATATCTATCTAGAAGCTCCTCATATGAATCAAGATCAATCACATTTGCATTAGATACCTTAGTGTCACCTTATGACATGAAGCAATGTGATGTAGTTGGAGAGCTTGAAGAAACATCACTCTCATAGCCCGAGCATGATCCATCATTATCACCATCAAGTGTGCATGGAGTAGCATCATTGCATCACTTGTGGCATCACTTGTGGCATCATCATCAATCTTATCAAGTGATCTTGTGGTATGATCATCATCATCATCACTTGACCATGAGGTGGAGCAATCTTCCACACTTACCTAATTGTGGCTATGCTCAACATCCTCATGTGTCTCCTTCTTGGGCTCATCATCATCATCGAAGACCATCCCATGCTTCTCATTGAGATAACTCCAAATCTCATAAGCGGTCTTATGTCAATGATCTCACCAAATATGCTATCATCCAAAGATCTATACATAATGTCAATAGCTTGGGTGCCGAGATCTAGGTATTTCTCTTGTGCTTGAGTTAGATTATTTTTATCCAACACATGAGAAAAGCCTACATCTACCATCCACAACATATGAGGGTAAATAAACTTAAAATTGCATATCATCCTATTTTTCCACCGTGCAAAGTGTGTGCCATAAAAATATGCGGACACTCAACATCTAGCCCATAAGTCACCATCCTCTCGGGTCGGTGAAGACCACAAATGAGAGACCTAGCTCTGATACCACATGTAGGGTCAAGATGGTAGACTAGAGGGAGGTGAATAGTCATTTCTAAATTTAATCGTGCCGGCTAACTAGAAACAAATGCGGAATTAAAATAATTGGTCTAGCCAAGACTATACTCCTCTATCGAAGTTCACAAGCACCTTATAAAGATCCTAATTATGCAACAAAGGTGCTGAGCTAGCTAGATCTCACCTAACCAATTCTAGAAGCAAGGTCACATAAACCTATGCCACTAGTACTTCAAGCAACGAGGGAGCTCCTACACATGCTAGTAAGCAAAAGCACAAAGCCACCTAAGCTCACTAGCAATGCTCAATAACAAGGCTACACAAGCCAAATTATAGAGCGCAAATTTTTTAGCTACACAAACTAAGCAATGTGACTAACAAGGTTACTCAAATCGAACTAGTCACACAAGGGAGCTACTTCTATGCTACACAAGCAAGAAGGTAACTAGCAAGCTACACAAGCTAACTAATTACAAGAGCAACTACACAAGCACAATGTAAATAAAGTAAATACAAGCCTGTGTAACAAGGATGCAAACCAACAGGAATACAAGGATGACACGATGATTTTTATCTCAAGGTTCACATGCTTGCCAACATGCTAGTCTCCGTTGAGACAAGCTCCAAGGTTGCCATCGGTCCTCTTGGTAGTGGTGACCCACAAGTCACACTCTCCCACGTGGAGTGCTTACCACAAGCTCTAGCACTTGACCTAGATAGACCACTTGTCACCCTTCATGTCTCGCTCTACTAGAGTTGCTCTTCATGGCTCCCGCGGGATGAGCACAATCCCCCTCATAATCACTTCTTCGAAGCACCACACAATCTTCTTTGCATGCTTCAATGGAGACCACCACCAAGCCATCCAAGAGTAACAAGCACCATAGCTTGCAACTTGATCACCTAGTGCCACTCGATGCAACCTCATAATGCAATCACACTAGAATCGCTCACTCACTTGATCGGATAAACACTATCAAGCTCAAGTGAGTTGGAGGGCTCCCAAGCACACCTACATAAGCCACAAAGGCTCAAGGGTGCTTTGCTCTTAGCCAACGGCTGACCAACACTTCTATTTATAGCACCACAGACTAAAATAGCAGGTTACCCCTTCACTAGGCAAATTTTGGGATGATCGAACACGCAGGTCATGTGCACCAGACGCGTCCGGTGTGGCGACCGGACACGTTCGGTCACTATTTGACCACCATGTGTCCCATTCAAACGAAATAGCCATTGTCACCCAATGGCCCTCTCTGACATGCTCTGACACGATGCATCGGATGCACTGTAGTGAAGTGATTAGATGTAGGAGGGGCAGTGTCCGATCGAGTCCAAAGAGCTCCCAGAGCTGCTCAACTACGACCGTACATGTCCGGTGTGGCCGACCGGATGCACCCCTATGTTCGGTCCTTTCTAGACCAACACCCACGCCCCATGTTACCATGACCTAATGCTAAATAGTGATTGCTTAGTGTTCGGTCACTGCTGCGAGTTAGAGTCTGGTCACCTCAGCAACTCTACCCGCGCCTAGCCAGAATACTAGATGCATCTAGTATCGATATCAGACATGTCCAATCACGTCAGGAACATTGCCGCCTGAGTCAAATACCGGATGTATCTAATATTCATGTCAGACGCGTCCAGTCACCCCATGACCATCGCATTCAACTCCAATTCTTCACCAACTTCTTCTCCTTTACAAACGTTCCAACACCACCAAGTGTAAAACACCCTGTGCATGTCTGTTAGCTTTTCACAAACATTTTACAAGGAGTTAACCACTCAACTTGTTGTGCCACTCGATCCTAGCAACGATGCAAAGTTAGATCACTCAAGTGGCACCAAATGACCGATATGCAAACAAGTTTGCCACTCTTAATAGTACGGCCATCTATACTAAACTCGGTCAAGCACTTCTCCGCACAACCTATGACCGGTGAAATGAAATGCCCTAGGTTATACCTTTGCCTTGCACATTCCATTCCAACTCCTCCATTGTTGATGCAACGCATGCACCAACCAATCATGAAATGATATGATCCACTATGTATCATCACGTGACCATATTGGTTCATTGATCTTGACCTCACTTGCTTTTCACCGTTGCCTTCATCCATCGGCGCCAAGTCTTGCTCAAGCTTCACCGCCAAACGGTCCATCGCTCCAAAGCCTCCAACTTGCCCTTCACGCTTGCAACAGGTCCATCAAGCCAAGTCTTATCTTAATCTTCTCCACCTTAGTCACATGACTCAATGTCATGTCTCATATGAAATGAGCTCCTTCATTACATGTGTGAGCCTTGCAACATATCTGTCGGGTTCATAAACCCGGGGTCCCTTGGGGACCGGCTTCCATGCCAGGGCTCGGCCTAGGAGGACGGCCTTTTTTTCTTCTAGACCAGCCCAAGAGTCTAAACTCAACAGACTAGAGCACTCGCTTTAGGCCTTGGCCACCTTCAGCCCATCTTTCTGACTGGAGCACTAGCTCAGGCTCAGGCTAACTCTGAATGGCCTCTCCGATCAGAGCGCTAGCGTCAGGCCCCGGCCGCCTTCGCACAGCCTCCACTCAAAAAGCCTGACCCGAGGACCACCTCCAACTAGGGTTCATAGAAAACCCTACCCATCACTATTCTCCGACTGGCGCGCTAGAACCGACTGGGGCCATCCGACCGGGGACGCCCGCTCGGAAAGAACCAGAAGGCGTATGAAGGAAGGCAAGACGGGGCTCGCAAGTCAAACCACTATACCAGGGACCATACCCTGTGGAACAATACTTTACAACTGCCCTGCCACAAACAGTATTGTAGGCGCCGACATTTACCTCTATAGTATTATAGGCGCCGGTCAAAACACCTGTACGGTAAGACCCCCCATGTGCCTCTGGGCATCAATAGTATTGTGAGCGCCGAAATTCACCGTACTAGGTGAACGTGGTGCAGCCATGCCTCTAGTCGGCAAGATAGCATTTTTGCAAGTATCGACGTCCTCCAGTCTTGAAGAAAGCAGCTCAACCTCCCACATGTACCTGACATTCTACAGTGACATCAATAGTATTATGGGCGCCCACCATTATCCCGTCCCCATCGACGTGGGCAACAAGGCTTAGAAACATCCGTACTCTATCTCTCTTTCACTTGTAAAGCCATCCCCTTCTTCTATAAAAGGGGATGTGCTCCCTCCAAACACGGTAGTTAACCCAAGTCAACTTCTTCAAGCTCAGGTTCATTAGATCGATAACTCGCAACCCCTCAAGCACATGCTTGGACACTTCGTTCATAGCATAGCTCCTATCGATCTTAGCCCTTCCGACTAGACCAACCGAACACCCCATCTCTCTCTCTTGTTCGTAACCCCACTACAGACTTTGAGCACCTAGGCTCAGGAATAAAGTCACCGACCGACCCACATTGGACGTAAGGCACGTTGCCAGAACTAGTATAAATCATGTGTCATTGAGTGCTAGGCACCTCCGATCAGCACGTACAGCAAAACTACAAATATTTACTAGTTGGTCACTTTCTGTACTGACAGTTGGAGCCGTCTGTGGGGAGGATGCTGTACGTTCAACACTTTTTTGGTAATTGGATGGCCCATTTTTCCACCACCTCCGCCGTGGTGGGCTCGGGTGATACGATTTGCTTCGGCTCAATGGAATTTCCCGCACTCTCACCCACCGAGATTCGGGTTCCACCCATCTTCGAGCCTTCCCAGGCCTTCCGCTTTGAAAGCCTAGACTTCATCGCCGATCGGCTCGGCATACTCCACCTCCGTGAGGAGGCGCACGTTCTGGCACCCGTCGAAGGGGCACCCTCCATCGACTCTGGGACACGCGACATCAATGGCTCAGCATCTGCGCTTCATTCCGAGCAAACTCTCTACTCAAACCCCGCTATGAGTAATATACATGATGTTATTTACTTACTACGTTCTATCTTCTGCCAAATACCTAGTGGGTTACCGTTGTCCCCTGTCGTAGCCGCCATAGGGCCGGTTCCCCTATGGCCTCATGTCTCCCACAAACGCATACACCCGGGGGCTCCAATGGATGCCGGACGCCGCCCCCTCTCACATTCTGAACTCGTGGGGATGGCGGGCTATGGTCCCTAACTATCTCGACTTCATGGACGATGACGTCAGGAGTGACGACTCCAGCATTGGTGACTTGGCACCAAGCCACCATCTGTCCTACGAGTGCTGCTATGTTGGACGCTCTAGAATAGCCGCCAGGGGTAACGGAGTCCTGCATGGACTCAGGCCCCTCTAGGCCCTCATGCAGGAGACCCCCTGAGCTCATGCACGAGCATGGGGAGGATCTACAATGATAGTGGCCGCATCAGCCACCAACTGTGCCAGCACGCTCGACGCACCACGGTGCGCCCCTGTGCGCATAGACCTGGCGAATGGCGCCTAGGGGTCGCGCCCATCGGGTCCAGCGCAACACCCCATATAGGGGAACTGATCCCCCATAATTTGCTCAGGCAAGCCAGAACATTGCCATCACGGCAATGCTCCTGCGCAGCTTGTCCGAGCCGAATGACCCTCGCGAACAGGCGATCCACCGGATCCTCCGGGCACTGGTGGAGACCATCGCCGTTCAACAAGTGGAGAGCTCCATATCACGACACCGACTCACGACCTCGCTCCCCATCCAGGGAATAGAGATGCAGCAGATGGGGCACTACGCCCTATCACCGCCACAACCATCAAGTGTGGCACAGGGAGCCGCAATGGCACCTTGTCTTGACTTGATGACCACTCCATGCCGACTGCCCATCTACGCATGCCTCGGACCGAACTGAGGTATGCACGACATCGATTGGAGTCCTAGCCCTGACAGCCTAGGGCCACCGACCTTTGCCCAACACCTCCAGCAAGCGCCATTCCCACCGCGCTTCAATGGAGGCCACGACAAAGGAAAGGCCAAGCGCTAGGATCAAGACGAGGGCCCCTCCACTCAGAGGGGAAAAAAGAATAGAAAAAATCGCCACCAACCGGCCAACTCCGCGTTGGTTGCCATGGCTGATCATGCGGGCATGCCGTCCCAGTAGGGCCCCTCTGGCCACTTCCACAAGCTTATGGAGAGTCCATGCACCAACCATGACTACCCCGTGAACCACCTCTACAAGGACTACCTACTCCTCAAGCGCCTGCTGAGGTAGGCTAGTAGGCCAAGAAAAAGGAGAAGAGGCAGCGGCCGAAGAAGGGGGCGCAATGGACAAGGATCCAGACGACTGAAGGACGAATTGATCCGACCGGACGCCTACCGACTGAAGGATAACGACGACGATGCTCTCACCAAGCACCTTGGAACAACTATGTCATTTTATTTTCCCCTAAGTTTCAGTCTTACCATTATTTTCTTAACGTACGCTCCTATAAGAGCATCCTGACCTAAACGTTTTTTGGCTTGGGGCGCTTAGGGGCTCCACTCGGGGGCACTACTACCTCTCTGTTTTGTTTATTGTTGTATGGAGAAATTCCTTCCTACCCTAATGAAGGGGTAGTTCATTCCTTTAATTTACCTTACGTAGCTTTGCTTTAAAAATTCCGACTAATCGCACCCCGCTCTTTCCTATGGTTACGAACAGCTGAGCCTCGCGGGCCATGCCCCTGGGCTCACAAGGTCACAACCTATGGAACAAATGGGCAGGTATGAGAAAGAAAGAACTAAAAAACAAAATTATGCTAAGGGAAAACTAAGGAACGAAAGAGAACAAGCTTCCTCGAACAGAGTAACTCCATCACAGAAAACAAAATATTATTATAACTGTTAAGCACATGAACATTTTATATGGGGGCTTCACCCACAAACTTAAAACTATCTACTTCCTACTAAACTACTATTATTTTTACATGCTACTAGGCTAGCCTGGTGACATCCGATGGTACGGTGCAACCGACGAAGGCGCGAGCTGCTCACTTCCCGACGGCACGGCATCCGGCTCGGCCAAGACCGGGGCAACATTCACCTCCGACCCAGGCTCTTCGCCATTCAAAAGCTCCGCAACATCCTCTCCACGTGTGCTTTTGGCTAGGTCTTCATGGTGGATGTCCATCACCCACTCGGCGGAGACTTGGTCTGCTACCGACCGTGCATGCGGCAGCAAGCTCTCCCCAATTGACTAGATGTCCGCCATGCCCATGCCTTCAGTGTATCCGCTATAGATGGTGGTGAAGTCCAGGTGTAGATGGTGTGTCCCCACCGTGGTCAGCACCCTCGACGCTCTGTAGAACAACCCAGACCTGATAAGATCCCAAAACTCCCTCAGGACCTCCGCCAGCTAAACAGCGGGTGCGCTGGTGCTCGGCACCGACCCAAAGATCTTCGAGACGATGTGCTGGACAATGTTGTGGATCTGGGCAAGATCCCCCTCAAGAGCACGATGCTCCTCATGGGACTTGGCTAGCTCCTTCGTATTCCAGCCAAGCATCGCCTTGGTCATCTCCAGGTCCTGCTCCAGCATCTCCACTTTTCTGCCCAGCTCTGCGAGAAGAGCAACGAGCTTAGAAACAGGCTGAGGGAAAAGCCAACACAACAAGAAAACAAAAAAGGTACATACCTACGTGAGAAGCCTCAAGAGTGGAGAGATCCTCCGCCTACCGAGCCACCTGCTCACATAGCTAGGCCACCTACTCACACAGCCAGGCACTCGCATCCTCCATCTCCATCACCTGGCCCCAGAGCGCAAGCACCTCTCGATCTGCCTCCGACTAGGCCCTCCGCTCCACCTCTAGGGCCTTCTCCACCGACTCTAGGGCAGCGCACTTTGGATCAAGGGCCGCCAAAGCCTCCTAAAGCGCCACCTCAGTGTTCGCCAGGGATGCCCACAACTCCACCTCAATCTCTGCCTAACGGGCCCATGCCGCCTCAAGCCCTTGCTCGACCACAGTCACCCGCTCCTCCGCACGCTGCCCCTCTGCCCGCGCCATGGCCGCCTTGGCTACCCAGTCCTAGGACTCGCGGCAGGTGGACTCCGCCCGACGCTCAAGCTTGGCCACCCAGGCGTATTCCGACCTGGAGGAAGTGGGACTTGCGGGATGACATCTTCCTTATCTCCTATGAAAGGTAAGCACGCTAAAAACAATCCGACAAGGGATTCAAAGGGTAAAGGACAAGTACCAGAAACTCACCTCCACCGCGAGCTACATGTCGCCCTTAACCAACTACCAGGCAAACAGAGCCTACTTCGGATGCTTTCAAGCTGCTGTGGTCAGCTTGGTGAGTTCTGATACCGTGACGTGCCCTTGCCCCCCAAAGATGTCCCTAGAGCTAACGCTCTCGAGAGTCCCAGAGAACGAACCGCGTGTTCGCTAGGGTGCTCAGGGCAGGGCCACTCCAGGTCACCCTCGGCACCTTGCTGGAGGGCCTAGCCTCCAACCGTACCACCGCTAGGTCCCATGGCGACACCACTAGCCCACCAGAGGTCCTAGCCACCGACTGGACCACCGCCAGGCCCCACGACGGTGCCGACAGGCTCTGCCATGACATCACCAGCGGGTTGCCGCAACGGCACCAATGGCTCCACCATGACATCCGCCTCGTCATTAGATGGGATCTCCACCACCCATTGTCCTAGGCCACCACTGGGCGTCCTGACCCCGGCATAGCCACGTCACCCCCCGGTGCCTTTGGCTCCGACATCAAGGGTGAGCCGCGTGACCCTCCACCCAGCAAGGCAGGGAGCTCGGTATCCCTCGCCTCTTCCACCACAACCGGTGGAGGGGGAGCCATGAGAGTCACCTCCAACACCACCGTCACCATTGGCACCGGGATCGCCACCAACATCGATGCACAACTGCTGCCTCATCAACAGCCAAAACAGGGGGCACCATCCCCGGAACAGAAGGTCTTGCCGCCGCGACACGCTACAGAATGGGCTTCTAGGTCTCCTGCATGGCAGTCGGGGCAATACTCATCCTCGACATCCCCAGGCCATTGACAGAAGGTTCAGGTCAGTCATACTCCAATAAAAAGCTCAACCAACAAAAAATCAAAAGGAAATGGAGAAAGACATACCGGGTGGCGAGCAGCACAACTCTGAAGGCCAACCCCGATGTCGACAGGCCTATGCATCGAGGACCGCTCCCAGACCGCAACACACGCTCCTTTACTTCGATAGGGGGCAAAGATGTCCCTATCGGCTCCTGCCCGGCCTATGGGTCATCCCGACCCCCGGCTCGGGAATCCTCGACCGGAGCAACAGGCGCAGTATCCTCCGACTATGACTCACACGACACACGTGCTCTAGTTCGCTCCTCAGACCGCTTGACATGCTCGACCACGCTCGCAGTAGGTAGGTCCTCCCCCCGTAGCGAGTCATGCATCGACACCAGTCCGAGCGACGCATGGGTGTCAGTCCCCTCCACAACAGACCACCCGTCTTGCTCCGCCACGTCCACAATAGGTGGGGTCGGGGCCGGTGATGCTGTCAAGGAGCACGGTGACTGCGTCCACTCTGATGCCCACTCACCGACGACATCCGCGCCCGCTGCGCGCTTCCTCGATGAGGGATTCACCGCACGACGCACGGCCACTAGCTTGTCACCTGGCGGACGATGTCACGGTATCACGATGCTCCACCGAGGTCGCAACGACCCCCCCCCCCCCCGCTCTCCTCCTCGTCGGAGAATGACCATATCATCTGGATCTATAGGATCGTCTGATGCAAGTTTTGACTTGATGTCGCTCCTACATTCCCCGACCCTCATGCGCCGGACTGATCTCCTACTCCTTCTCCTGCTTCCATAGGATCTCCTTATTCTTTTTCTTCTTCCGAGCTTCGACCACCTTCTTCTAAGTGATCAGCCAAGCCATGCCCTCTGATCCCTTGGGAAGGTGTGGCTGGGACTTATACCTCCCAAGCCCCTACAGAATGAATGAACCAGATCAAAGAAATAGGAAAGAGCAGAGAAGAAGCACGAACAAAACAAGGGAACGCACCAATGTGGGCGCGATCGAGGCATTGAGCGGTATGGGTTTTCCCACGATCGTCTCCCTAGGCCTTAACTGCAGCACCCAGCTGACGCAACTCCAAACCTCATCGTATGGCAACTCCTCCGGTGATGTGCGGTTCAGGTCCGACCGGCCGCCGTACTCCCACATTGGCTACGTCCTCTCCGCCAACAGTGCAATCCGGTAGTGGTATAGGGTGTAGAACACCCGCACTCTATCAAGGCTACACCTCATGAGCTTTCGAAGCTCCTCTTCGATGGCCTCCACCTTGTGCCTCTCCTTACGGCTGCAACCCCATGACTAGCTTTCTCGCTCCTCCGGCCTCCTGCCAACAAATGCCGAGAATGATGCCACCTCTAGGTTCCTGATGTAGAACCACTCCCTGTGCCACCCCCGGTTGGAACTACAAGGGGTGTACGAGGGGTACAAACCTCCTATGCTCGGCTTCCTCTAAAGGGCAAAAGCCCCTACCAGCGTAGCCTCAACCGAGCTCCCCGCCATTAAGGTCTTCCCAGAGAAGAACCGCTGGAAGAGATCCGTGTGCGGCTCCATCCTGAGGAAAGCCTCACAGACAGTGACAAAACCAGTGATATGCAGCACCCCCATCGGATTAAGGTGTTGCAGCTCCAAATCCCACTCATTAAGGAGCCCACGCAGGAACCAGTGCATGGGGTATCCTAGCCCACGCTCATGAAAGGTAATGAAGGACACCACCTCGTCGGGATGAGGTCACGGGAACTCCTCTTCCCTAGGGACCCTCTAATGCGCCACCTCCTGCGACAATAGAAAACCCTTCTAGATGAAAGACTCTAGCACTGACTTCCTCATGGTGGACGACCTCCAGTCCGACATCTTGCTCCGGCTTGCAAAAAGGATCAGTGAGTTCTCCTCTTCTCCCTCGCTCTCTCCCCCTTCCTTTCCTAGAAACCTTCGTGGCTCTCAGGAATGCTCTCGACAAGGAGGAAAAAGAAAGGCGGCAGCGGCAGACGATGAACAGGTAAAAGAATGAGGTGAACACCCTCTCTCTTCTCCTACTTAAAGGAAGGGGAGCAGCGGTTAGGAAAGGACATGCCAATCAGGAAGGCAAAGCGATGGGGTGAGAAACTCTCTCTCTTTTTCCATTTAATGCAGATGGGACGCCCCCTGACCGATGGGACGTGCCCAGCATGACAAAACAGCTCCTGATCAGACGGGACATGACCAGGACATGGCCCACCACTACTGCACGACCAACCACTACCGCACATCAGGCACAAAGACCAAAGCACCACCACACATAGACGGCTCCCCGTCTCCCCAGGCTAGACCTAGAGAGATCCAACAGCAAAATCTCCATCGGGAGAGATCAACCGGCCTCCTGAGTCGATCGATTCACTTAGGATAAGCACCTAAGATACAGGTAGGAAGCGAAGGGGTGCCCCATGCGGGCCATGCTGACTCCTGTCTCGAATGATGTGCATGAGTCCTGGTCGGACATTTTCGACTGAAGCTCTCTAAACCTCGTCTCTTAGGTCATCAAGGTGAGCATGTGTTCATTAATACAAAACTGTTCACACGAGAGCTAACCCACGATTAACAAGCATAGGTCCCAGTCGGACATTTCTGACTAGAGCTCTTCGAACCCCGTCACTCCAGTCGTCAAGGTAAAACACTATCAAAGCCCCTCTATTTCAATTTAAAACATTCGTACATCCATACGCGCATTTCATTCCATACGCCTGAACCCCCTGGACGGTTAGGGCACGAACCACTCAGGGGCTTGGGAACTAAGCATCGCACGTGCAACTAAATGCATTAGAACACTCTATGTTGCATCATGAAGCGGTGGTTGCCTCATTCGATATGAGTAACCAACAGAGCCAGGGGAGAAAACTGTAGATGAGCACCATGCGGCCCTATCCCGATCCAGTAGACTAGGTCATCTCAACCTTCTCATTCGATCCTGAACCTCTCACCAAGCCCATAGAATCTCCATCAAGGGGAGGCCGAAATGCCACCTAGGTTGGTCTCCGGAATGACCTAGGCATCTGTCGGGTTGCAGGTAAAGGAGTAGTGGAATGTCACAAGAGGGCTATGCCAACCCCATCACGAATGACAGGACCCGGATTCCACTCGATCACACCCTGTTAGTGAGCTCACCGAGCTAGTCTTCGAGCCCGAGCGATCGGGAAAGGCAATGAAACTCAGCCCCTCCTGGTTGTGAGGAATCGAGGATGGGGTAACGCACAATACTCATATCGACCCCCACGAAGGCCCGATAGGGCTCGGGGGCTCAAGAAAAATGCCAAGGATGGCGACCTCGAACTCGCCAGATCCACGACTATGACTTGCCTAGTCCCATGGCGTGCACCGACGCCAGGATCCACTGAGCACCGCCTCGTCCGATCTTTAACTAAACTAACAACGTCTTCGTAACGGCTTCACTTCTGACTGCGCTCTAAAGAAATCTTGGGACCATGACCCTGAACTCACAGTCGACAGGATCTATGACATCCGACTATGGCTCTTGGGACTGTGACTCCTAAACTCACATCGACAAGATCTATGACATCCGGCTACAACTCTTGGGACAGTGACTCCTAAACTCACGTCGATAGGATCTATGACATCTGGCTATGGCTCTTGGGACTGTGACTTAACTTGTGTTGATAGGATCTATGACATCTGGCTATGGCTCCTAGGACCATGACTCCTAAACTCGCATAATGGCTTCACTTAGGATCCAACAAGCTCTGGCCTGTCCGATTCCTAAAAACTAACTAAGCTAACTCTCTCGATCCACATGCGTGCACCGACGCTTGGGTCCATTCACAAACCCTGCCTCACCTAATCTCACAACTGTGCATCAACACCAAAAGATCAGTGAGCTCTGACACAACCGAACCAAGCTATCTCCACCCACAGCGCGCACCGACGTCAGGGCCCGTTCATGACTCCGACTCAGCTGATCCCACGGCGCGCAATGACACCGTGGTTAAACAAAATTCCATCTCAAACTAAAAAACATGCATACACGCCTATTGAGACAACACCCCTAGCCGGTACGGCCCAAACCACCTAGGGGCTCGGGGGCTACACCCGCGGGTGCGCTCACGCGCACCCGCTGACCAAACAGAAAAACATCCCCCATTGACAAACTCAGAAACACCCCCAGCCGGTTCAGCACTGAACTGCCCGGGGGCTCGGGGGCTACACCTGTGGGTGCACTCACGCGCACCCACCAGCAAGACAAAAATCCCTTGGACGATTCTACCCGAATCACCTAGGGGCTCGAGGGCTCCTGTCAGGTTCATAAACCCAGGATCCCTCAGGGGATCAGCTTCCACACTAGGGCTTGGCCTAGGAGGATGGACTTTTTTCTTATAGACCAGGCCCAAGAGTCTAAACTCAATAGACCGGAGCACTCGCTTCAGGCCCTAGCCGCCTTCGGCCCATCTTTCTGACCAGAGCACTAGCTCAGGCTCAGGCCAACTCCGAATGGCCTCTCCGATCAGGAGCGCTAGCATTAGGCCCCAGCCTGCCTTCGCACAGCCTCCACTCGAAAAGCCTAACCCTAAGGACCTGCCTCCGACTCTGACCCCGTGTCTCCGACTGGGGTTCATAGAAAACCCTGCCCATCGCTATTCTCTGATTGGCGCACTAGAACCAACTGGGGCCATCCGACTAGGGATGCCTGCTCAGAAAGAACTAGAAGGCGTACGAAGGAAGGCAAGACGAGGCTCGTAAGTCAAACCACGGTACCAGGGACCATACCCTATGGAACAGTACTTTACAACCACCCTACCACAAACAGTATTCTAGGCGCCGACATTTACCTCTACAGTATTGTAGGCGCCGGTCAAAACACCCATACGGTAAGACCCCCATGTGCCTCTAGGCATCAATAGTATTGTGGGCGCCAGGAATTCACTGTACTAGTGAACGTGGTATAGCCATGCCTCTAGTTGGCGAGACAACATTTTTGTAGGTACTGACGTCCTCCAGTCTTGAAGAAAGCAGCTCAACCTCCCACATGTACCTAACATTCTGCAGTGACATCAACAGTATTGCAGGGCGCCCACCATTATCCCATCCCCATCGGCGTGGGCAACAAGGCTTAGAAACGTCCGTACTCTCTCTCCCTTTCACTTGTAAAGCCATCCCCTTCTTCTATAAAAGGGGATGTGCTCCCTCCAAATACTGGCAGTTAACCCAAGTTGACTTCTTAAAGCTCAGGTTCATTAGATCGATAACTCGCAACCCCTCAAGCACACGCTTGGACACTTCATTCATAGCATAGCTCCTGTCGATCTCGGCCCTTCCGACCGGACCGACTAGAACACCCCATCTCTCTCTCTCGTTTGTAACCCCACTACAGACTTTGAGCACTTGGGCTCAGGAATAAAGTCATCGACCAACCCACACTGGACATAGGGCATGTTGCCATGAACCAGTATAAATCCTATATCATTGAGTGCTAGGCCACCTCCGATCACAACGTACAGCAAAACTACAAATATTTACTAGTTGGTCACTTTCTATACCGACAATATCTAGGCCATCTTCACCGTCATGGCTTATGTTGCTCACACATATATACTTGTGGACTAATCACCTGTGTATCTCACATAAACACATATTAGTCCACCTAGGTTGTCACTCAATTATCAAAACCAAACAAGGACCTTTCAGTTGGTGGTGCTCGTGGTCATGGTAGGGCCAGCTCGTGCTTGTGACACTCTAGCTCCGGTAGCCCCTCCTCCATTGGTGGGTGACCAAGCTTGGGAATTTGTCCCTGGCATTGAAAATGTGCCTTGGGGTGATCCAGTCAAAGAAGCTCTCAATCATGAAGGATGCACCATAAATCTAGATGTGTGTCCTCGTACTCCTCCTTGGGGTTCCACTCACTTTAGCGAGGACCGTCTTGTTCCCTTCCAAGGTGACCTCCCCACCATCTGAAAGGCTCAGCACACTTACTCTTGTGGCAACTAGCTACACCCCTCATCTATAGATTGACTACAATCACAATGTGTCTAAGATCAAGGAAGAACATGCCCAAAACCACTATGAAGAGCCTAAGGACCTAAGGATTGAGTATGAGTATCACTTCTAGGCATCCCTTCCACTTTGACTTTTATGACTACCATGTCTATCACCGGTATGCTAAGAAGTAGGAGCCTCCAGTACTTCTAATGAAGTACATTAACACATTGACACTTGGTCGATTTCCTGAGCCAGAGCTTCAGCAGTTGGTTCATGATTTATGTCGGATGGGGCTTGACAAGTTGATGAATTTCTGCAAGCCAAGGAACAATGAGATCATTTGTTAGTTTTATGCTTCCTACCACCTTGACATCCCCAATCGCTCTATCCATTAGACCACCAAGGGCAAGCACTACAAGGTTGATGCAATCACCTTCTCTCATCTTATTGACTTTGGTAGTGCTGATCGCAAGAAAGTGAAGATTGATGAAATTCACCCCCTTGCTATGACGGAGTATCAGTACATGTATATGGAGGGTCACAAGGCTGATGGCAAGATAGTTTGGTTGAAGCCCTACTACTATGTGTTGAACAATATTCTTCGACATATTCTATATCCAAAGGGAGGTGACTCCACTTATCTTTGGGATGATTCTCCAGTGATTCATGATTGCTTTGGCGAGAACCTCACTCCGTTCTCCATTAGTCACTACATTTGGAATAAGGTTACCTCTGCCAGTGAGGATGTGGTGAGGCATTTTCCATATGCTCCATACCTTCCCCAGTCGTTTCAAGTTTTTCATGAGGTACACATTTGGGGCTTGTTGCGCTAGTGCTCAATGTGAGCAAGAGATGTTAGAGAGGATGCATCACATTGAGTAGAAGCTTGACATTCACACGGCTGCTTCACTGCCTTTGGAGCCCCTTCGTGACCCTTTTGAGCTTTATGATGAGGCCTGTACAGAGTTCTATAGTGCGTCCTCTCATCGCCAAGGCAAGCAGCATATTGATGAATACAAGGAGTACCATGAGGACGACGATGACGATGATGGTGGTGGTGACCATGATGATGATGACTACGAGGATGAGTAGTCATTTCTTTCACGCGGCCTACCCTTTTTGGCACTTGATGCCAAAGGGGGAGTGTTAGGCTTTGATCTATCATGTAATAAGTTAGTTGGCTTGGTTCAAGACTTCTAAACTATTTAGTTTGGATTATCTATGTCGTGTGTTGACACTTTGTGATGGACAACTATATATTTGTGTGATGGATGATTGTAGGACAAGTTTAATGCTTATCTATCTATCTTCTTAGCTATTGTGCTTGTCTCTACATGTGCTGGTGATTGTTATTTTTTGTGGCCATGTGGTGTTTAAAGTTTCTACTTTGTAATCTTGGCAATCACCTTCTTTTCACTTGTTTGTGGATATATCTTGTCATATTGCATCTCTTTTCATAGGATATATATGTTCACACACTTGTTAGGCACCCTACAAATTACAAAATTTAGGGGGAGCTTATATCTTGATATATGCAAATGATGTATAAATGGTCATAATTGAAATTCAAACTCATTGCATATATTAAGGGGGAGCACTTCATAAATTTTGGGGTTCAAAAGCTTTAAGTTCTATCATTCTTATAAAAGCCTAAGTTGGTTGTCATCAATTACCAAAAAGGGAGAGATTGAAAGTGCATTTGCCCTCGTTGTGAGTTTTGGTGTATTGATGACATTCAAATTAGGGACTAATGAAATCTTATTGAGATACATTGTAGCTTTAGTCCCATGAAAGATGTAAAGAGTTGATTTAGATGAAATGGTGTCCCTCAATTCTTGAAGTATAAAAGACGGACTGAACTCAAAACTGCTCACCAAAGTTTTTATTTCATGTTTTGGGTTTAGGTTTGTCGTACTATAAAGAGGGATACAAATTTAGGTGGTCTATGGAAGATAGAGTGCTCAAGTATAAAAATAAAATCAAAAGAGAGACACTCAAGCACCTCACGAACACTTAGATATAGTTTTTGGGTTTTTGGTAGTCGAAAGTGGCCGACGTCTGCCAGGAGTTTTGGCTACCAGAAGTACTAGATCCTGCTAGAAGTCCCGGGCCTTTGGACTTAGTCGTCCTGGCTTGGCTGCCCATTGGAAGTCCTGGCTATCGAACTCTGGTCGAGCAAGCCTAGTTGACTATGTGTTTAAATAGTAGTTTCTATAAGCACTAGAAGTTCTAGCGATCTATGTTAGAACTTTCGATGTAGATCTAAACAAGTTGGATTTTTCCTTAACTATAAATAGCTCTCTCCTCTCTTATAACCATTACCCACTCATTCATTATGACCTAACTTCAGCCAAAATAGCTCCCAAGCATTCAAGGCTCCCCTCTCCTCTCTCCTGTGCTCCTAACTTCGATTCCCTTAAGGATTTGAGTGAAAGTAGAGTGGATTGAGTGAGAGAATCACTTTGGACAAGTTTGAGCACTTGATTTCTTCATCAAGCCTATTGGATTTGTGTTTATTACTCTTGGGGCTTTGCCCCTAGCCAGCTAGGTGTCACCTGAGAGCTTCCATCTTGTGGAAGAGCCTTGAAAAGTTTGTGTTGCCCTTGATTTCTTAGTGGAAAGATCAAGTGACCTTTGTGGTTTTCTTGAGAGAGGTAAGGAGGTGGAAGAGACTCTGACCTTTATGGTCACCTCAACAACATGAGGACATAGGAGCTCCTTTGTGGGGTTGTTGCACCTCGAGATAAATCCTTATGTCCTGCGTGCTTGTTGTTGTGATTTGTGCTATCATATTTGTTCTTGGTTGTGTTGCTTCTCCCTCAAATCTTTTTTTAGGGTTTGGACTCGATCTATGGAGTTGAAGTGTTTCAATGTCAAGGAAGTGACTCTACGTGTCTACCTAACCACTTGAAAGTGGGTTTATAAGAAATCTCATTCATAAAGTTCATTTACAGCACTTGTCGCGTAGTTGACGTAGGAGTCAGAACTCCTAGCTATTTATGTCAGAACTTCTGACTACCAGAAGTTCTAGCTCAAACTGTTGGGACTTCTGATAGTTGCTAAGCTTGTGATTTAAGTTTGTCTAGATTTTTTTTGATACGCCTATTCATCCCCTCTAGGCATTGTTAGATCCTTTCAACCTCTCACGCTATTAAGGCAAATCGACCCATTCGGTCCAGCAACCTTGAACCAGTGGCACGACCATGACCCAACGGCTTAGGGGCTCGCCACAACCACGAGGGCAACTGAAACATTCAGAAAAGAAATTCCTTTTCATTCAATAATCCATGAGTACAAGAGTGGTCATGCTGCTTAAAAAGGACGAAAAGCTTGGTATCACCTTGACGGAGATACCATCAAAGCCTTAGGGGCGAATGCTACAAAAGCAAGGAAGGTGAGGTCAAGGATTACCTCACAAACCTTCCTATAGTGTCATGACCCTAAGGATAAAATATGGGGAAAGAGAGAGAAGGGCAGGATCGACAGGCTCAGAGGCCACCACCATCATGCTCTGAAAAGCATGATGAGGACACCAAGGCACCACAGTGCTCTTCCTGAACCTTGTGTAGTGTCCTACTAGTCACTAAACTGATCTTCATGGAAGATCAGCAACCTATAGTCAAGCTATCCATGGGTTCCGAGAGAAGCTGATCATGGCCACTGGGCTTGTGATTCAACAACCCCAAATCCTGAGGGTTCAGGAAGACGCTGGAACCATGACACCCAAAAGTTGGCCTAAGCAGCACCTCAATCTCTCCTCGCTCACAAACCTCCTTCTAGCACTAGCTAGCTGGATGAGGTAACGATGGCCTCTTCTTGATGCAACCGACCCCTAGCGGTTTGCATCCTCAAAATCCCCACAAATCTACCAAGAAACACTTCTTTCTCTCCAACTCAGCCTTTCAGAAAGGCTCAGGACAATTCGAAGGTGTGGTTATGAGTAGTTCAAATGGAAGGAAGATCTCTATTTATAGGCCCAAGCACATGACTGCGTAGCCTAAGACCCCCACACCGCATGGCAAACAGTGGGAGGTCACAGCCGATGTCAGGAGCCCACGTGAGGTTGGGGAAATTGAGATCCTCCAAAAGACAGAGTCGGTACAACATCAACAAGACTACTCAGCTCTATCTGGATCACTGCACCCCAAGCACGTAGCACCCTAACACGGTCAGGCTTAGCAGAGTAGTCACGTACCGGACCATCAAGGTGGCTTGATAGGATGGTACGTAATAGCCATGACTTCGAGCCTATGCTTGACACACATAGATAATAGTGTCTCCATGATTACTTCATGATTGTGAAGACTGCATGGGGGCTACTATCAAGGTTATGATACCCTAGGTATCTCAAGACACTGATTAGTGAGCCGCTTAGGCGGCCCACGATGGCCAAGCGAACACAAGCCCAGCAACAATGGCCCATCTAAGCCACACAGACCTAGGCCAAGCACTAAGGTGAGTGGTCGACCACGACCTCTCCCTTTCTCCTTTCACTACGCGCAACACAACACCGCATGACCTCTCCTTCGTCCCTGACCCCTAGAAGGAATAAGGAGAGGTCGAGCTCCACCGAGTATGCTTGCTCTAACAAGGGTAGACATGCCCCACTCACTCCGCTAGGACTGAGGGGATAACTATCTCCTTAGTCCAAGGCAGACGCCATCCTTACGCCACGCTGCACAGACAAGACAGCACCGACAAGCGGTGACGACCGGTACTGATGACCCATCGTCCAAATATGGCCTGACAAAACAGGCGTACGACCCGATGAGACGAGCGCACGACCCCACCCACTATAGGATGGGGCTCACGACTATGGCCTTAACTTTCAAGGCCCATCAAGCCAACAAGGGCCATGACCCCAAGGCTCGGGATCAAGGTCACTAGGCTCCACAACTAGCAAGACAACCGACGACATGGGAGCAGCTACCTACTCCTATACTAACACCACCAGAAGAGTGAGAGGCGATGATGAAGGCCACGATGAGATCATGTCGCATAGGATAGCTTGCAAACCAGCACCGTGCCAACAGTGCCATCATGAATGGCACTGCAGCATCACGTCACATCATGATGTGATGTGGGCACAAGACCTATGATGACAATCACACCTGGACATAGCGCTGACACTAAGACAAGATGGCCTTCCTTGCAAGCCAAGTTAGCTAGTTTCCCCTACCTTAGGCTCACGACCACTCGGTCGGGAGAACCTGTCTCTTTATATGTAACATGGCCCTAGACTCTATATAAGGGCGGCTAGGGCTTCCTTCCAAGGGGACAGACTCTCGAGACTTCATTTGGGAAGTCCCCCCACTCTCCTACCTCTTTCTCTCTTCTCACATACCCCATTATAAGAACTTCAGAGCATTCAACTGAGGAACACGTACTTGAACTATCTTTGAGACTAGACTGTAGGGCTCTGGCCTGAATCAGTATAATTCCTGGTGTCTTTGGATGCTACCATCATCTTCCTAGAGCAGCGCGACACACGTATAAATTCACTCCTCGGGTGACAAAACACCAACACCTATCGACAATGAAAATATTGTGTTCAACAAAGATAAAGACCATGAACATATTTATGTTGTCACCAAACATACATGAAGACAAAAAAATTCCAAAATTAGGGAAAAAAAGAAGAAAGCTTGCAGATGACAATACATGATCCAAGAAAATGATTTTGGAAGCCAAGGCATACAAGATGATGTCCCATGGTAGGAGACCTACCAATTGAATCTTTGAAACTCCAAAAGGTAAAATATAAAAGGAAATATTCCTTCCAATCCAATTTATAAGACATTTTGCCATCAATAGTGTAACTTTATAATCTTTGTAACTTGGTAAACAATTTTGTAACTATTGTAATACAAAGATACTATTAGATTTGTAACCAAATATACTATCCAATAGTCATAAGTTTATAATTATAAATAATATAATATAAAATAAATGAATGGTCAAAGTGTATTTTAGGAGACCATGTCATGTCAACTATACCTTATAAATTGGACTGGAGGGAGTATAACTTCATTGGGTATCTAAGAGCAATTGACACCTTAGCATAGGAAATAAGCTAAAATGCCCAATACAAATAATTTAAGACTCAGCCATAGATCTTGAGTTTAAGTACTAGTCAAAACATGGGGAAAAAGTTTGATGTACCCAATTCTCGTGAAGATCTAACTTGGACTTGGACAAACTGGAGAAATATTACTGATATTAATAGTGGCCAGGCTTACACTAGGGATTCTAGTGTCCCAACCAACTATATATTCATCCACACATCTTTGAGTTAGGCTTGCACACAAAACTCAAAGAAAATGTAGAAGTTTTGTACCAATTGTTAAGGGAGTGAGGGTAGAATACCCCATGCTATATGTGTTGGCATGGATATAGAGATCCGAATCCCGGTGAGGAAGCCATTCATTCTATTTGGTGTGTGTGCTTGACCATTTCGATGAGCTTAGTTTCCACATTTTGAACAAGTGCCAACCGCTAATGATACATCCCAATGACATGCTACATATTGAAAGGCACATATGGTGACAAATAGTTAACTAAGATAGTTGAGTATCCTTTCCCCTAAAGAATTTAGATTATATGCCAACCATCAACGAAGCATATCTACTATCATGGCGATAAATGTGTACCATTTTCCATATCTTTCAAAGGATCATAAGTCATTACATGCCTACTATTGAATAAACGCAGATGAATTACATACCTTTATTTTCTCTTAAATTTTGTAGTTTCATACTATACAAATAATTATATGAAGGCTATTAGATACAATGAGCATCCATTTCCTTATAATTTTCAAATTGGATACGATATTGATGATTGTATGCTAGCCGTAAAGTGGCCCTTCGTAGTACTCTATCGTCGTAATAATAAATGAGTATCCCTGTCCATGAAAAAAAATTGGATCAGATACCATATATATTATTGCACTGCCACCAACTAGACGACATGCCATCGAGTTATATAGACGAGTATAAATCAAGGCCTTGGGTACTGAAAGACAGTCAATGGTATTCTCCATAAATCAGGGCCATGGGTACTGAAAGACAGTCAACGGGTATTCTCCATCGGCCCAAGGACCATCGAGGCCGATGAGTCGTACCGAACCATCGAGGTGTCGTCGTTGTCAATCTCTCTAGCTTCAAGGACATGCAAACGCTGACGGGAGGTCGAGACTCAACAAGCTTAGATTTTCCTTTTCTTATCTTATGTATGCATATGGTTTGTGGGGGCAGGCTAGGGTATGTTGTTGCCTACCCAAACATGCCATTAGATATGGTATTTTCGAAGGTCAAAGCAAAGGTTGATGTTAGACCTAGGGATGTCAACGAGAAATTCCCTGTCATGGAATGCCTCACCATCCCCATCCTTTTTAAACCTCGAGTGGGGGAGGTTTCCTCCCCATCCCCATCCTAGCATGGGGATTCCATATCTGATAGGTCCCATCCTTTGACGAAGCCATGGTGTGTTGAACTCAAGAAGGTGCTTGTGCTCTGCATCTTACATCAGAGGCACCTGCATATGTGGTCGGTCGGTCGGTCTTGCTTTTGCATCCGAGGCGCTTGTGCTCTCATCAACGGATGAATGGCAGAGGAAATACCATTGGTGAGGCGTGATGCTTGGGCGGGAGATAGGAGGGGTGAGCAACGATGCTTTGGTGGGAGATAGGAGGGGTGAGCGGCGACGTTTTAGCGGTAGGGCAAAGGTAGCACTTTGGTCTCGAGCGGAGGCAGGCGCTTGGATAGTTGGGGGTAGCCGTAGACTCCCAACTCGAAGGCGGTGCGGCAACCTACAGGTCCTGACTCAAGACTAGGGAGGGATAGACTATGAAGATTCTCTTAGGGTTGAGGGACTAGACGGACGGATGGACTTCTATAACAGATGGACGGCTAGATGAATTCATGATGAACTACCTAAACGGGCATTCGTAGAGGGACGGGTACAGGGAATGCTCCCCATCTCTAGCACTGCTAGACCCAACGAGGATAGGTTTGTCCCCAGGGGTAATTTTGGCCCATCCATGTTCGCTAATGGGGGAATTCTACACGGGAATCAGGGATCGAGGCCCCATTGCCATCTCTAGTTATACCGGAGTATTTTTGTCTCAGCCTAGCCCACAATAAGTATTGTACATGGATTTAAAACAAAAACAAACTCAATTTTTTTTGCTTGATACAGGATTGGCTTGATGCATTTATTTAATTATGTGGCCCGTTTTAAAAGGGATGGCTTGACATAGCCTATGGGATGTGGGCACTAATTTTTCGCCTAGACAAATAACTTTGATTTTACTTTTGTATTTTTATAATTTTAATTAAATTAGTTATGAATTTTAGCGGATGAAATAGAATTTTTATTATTTATAAAAATATTAGTCACGTTGAAACTAGATAGGTGGCCAATTTATGCACTATCAATAGTTCGGTTGTCAAAGAATCTTGATTCTTAAATACTATTGTGATCTGATTAAAAATAAATTTCTCGAAATGGTCAAATATGCCCACACGAGGAGTGAGTGTCACGTACTCGCGTGGAAAAATAGACAAGCCAGCGGTGGCATTCCTGGAGTATTCGTTAAAGACGGGGACCAAAGGTTGGCGCTTGCCCCATACAATCAACAAGACAACAAAAGAGCGGGGATAAGAGAGAGAAAGCACTCGAGCAGCGTCGGAAAAAAATAAATATTTAGTTGGTGTAGGATAGGACAGGCCGCAGAAAAAAACACCGGCTCTTGTTTAGTTACACTCCAATTTTTAAAAAGTTGCTACAGTATCTATCACATCGAATGTTTACGGCTCATGTATAGAATATTAAATATAGACAAAAAGAAAAAATAATTGCATAGTTTGGTGGGAAATTACGAGATGAACGTTTTAAACCTAATTAGTTCATATTTAAACACTATTTATTAAATAAAAACGAATATACTACCATAGCTCTAAAATCTAAATTCCTACAACTAAACTCAGCCTCATTTTTCTGCCTCAGCGCTCCCCCTCTCTCTCCTCTCTCTCTCTCTCTCTTTCTCTCTTTAGCTGCTGCTGTTAATGGTACAGGCGTACAGCCAGCCAGCCAGCACCCGCCTTTGGCTTGGTGGAGAACCAGATGCCTTTGATGTGTGAGTGGTTGGTGTTTCCTTCTCTCTCCTTTAATTATTTTTTTTTTGGCAAGCAACAATTTCTTCTTCACCAGTCACCCATCTCTTGGGAGTATTGCAGGCAGGCAGGCAGGCAGCGTGGAACGGACTAGGAGAGAGAAAGTGGTGGTGCTGGGATACGTAGCAAGCCAACAAAAAAAAAAACGGCAGCCAGTTCTTCCCCTTTTGCTCAGCCTTGCCTCTCGCTTCCCCTCTCCTCTCCTCTCCTCCCTCTCCTTCCAGCCCCCCAGAACCAGAAATCGAAGCCTCCGCCACCACAGAGCTCCGTCCGAGGTCCTCACCCTCCTCCCCGTCTGCTCGCTGCGTGGATCTACCGGCAGGATGCTCGCTCCCGCGCGCGCGCCGCTCGGGGAGCGGCTGTGAAGGGAAAGAAAGGTGAGAGAACTGCCGCCGGTGTTCTTCCGAGTTCGTGCGTGCGGGTGTGATTTCGTAGGCGGTTCTCTATTCGCTCGACTTAATCCGCGAGATTTTTCCTTTGCTCTTGCGCGTCGCTTCCCTCTTACGAGACTCGGCGTCTGCGGACTGGATCTCTCTTCGGGTGGAGTTGGGATTTCTCGCGTGCTTCTCTCGCTGCTTGTGAGCGCTAGATCTCCGCTGCTTTTCGTCCTTGCTTGTGCTGTTCTTGGCTACCGGCAAAGATTCTCGATCCCTGCATCTGCTTTCTCCAGATTTGGTACGGATTAGGCCCCCGTTCTCGAACTCCTTCCTGTACGTGCTCCCATGGCTACTCGTCCTTATCCAAGCCACACAAATCCCCGATTAGTCCAGTGATGAAGCAACAGAAAAATCCTTCCTTTTTTCTTCATTTCTCGCCATATCTCCAGTTAATAAGCTCCCTTTCCTCTTTTCTTCTTTTGCTATTTATTTCCCCATCAAGAAAGCACTACCATACAAGCTACCCTCCAGGCTCCAGTGCTTGGCAACTGTTCATGTCTCCTTCACCGCTGTTCCCCTTTACGCGAATCCTTTGCAAGAGTTGCATGATCCGTGTAGGCCTCCCCTTAATCTGCCCCTGGACTAGCGCGTCTGTTTTCTTGCCCCGGGATGATATTTCATGTGCCTTGTGCTACTTCGGGAGCGGCTCCTTCCGCGCTTCTCCTCCACTCTCTCGCATCCATATCTGTCTTGCTGCATCTATCAGCATAAAATCATGCCATTAGATTCCCAAAGAACAGCTGGCTTGGTTGTGTGGACATGAAATAATATGTGACTTTCTGCAGGTGCCTGATGAGGTAGTGGCCGGCCAAGGAAGCAAAGTTTCTTGCTCTCCACCTGTTGAACTTACCCAACTTGGTATGCTGGAGTGCAAGGATAAGAGCAGGCCCAATTGCTTCACAGCTCTTGGGTTCTTGGTGCCGACTGTAGCAGCAGCAGATCTGGGGGGAGCAGCGAAGGCGTCCATCAGATGTTATCCAGTGAGCACCCTTCAGGACCCTCATGTTCCTCCAAGTCTGCTGGCCCGGGTGTGAGCGCTGATCCGGCGACGTCCGTGGCCGAGGAGCCGGCGAGCCAGGATCCCAGAGATCTGGTCCAACCGTATCCCAAGTTCTCCATAAGGTGAAGAGAGATTTATATACCTTTGATTCAGTACCTTGGGAGATGGATTATTTTCGGTGTTTAAGCTCTTGATGCTGGATCTCTGTCTTTCTGATGCGTCGATTAATTATTGGCTGCTGCTTTGAGGGGTCGGATTGGGTATGAATGGTTGCTTTCAGGGTTAATCCGTGTTATTGTCCGTGGGTGTTTTAATTAGTTTAATTTTTTCTGTTGATTAATATAAAGGTGGCCTTTTTTTCACCCCCAGAATCTGAAAAATAAAAGGATGCTCCTCTGATGAATCTTTGTCCACTGCCTACTAGTGTTTTTCTTTTCCATACGTGGTGGTTGTGCGATAAACAGGCAGGCGACATATTTTTGGAGATGATGTTGTTTTTCTCTCTTCTTTTCAACATATTGTGGAGGGTTTGAATCTTATACAGTTCGGCAATACTATACATGAGTGTTCGTCATCTAGGCGCGTATTACCATATGCTAATGGGTGTATGTTTCTGCCCCTATTTCAGAGATTATGTTTTTGCTTCAAGGAGCAAAGGCAACAAGAGAAGCTGGCCTTTCCATCCACACTCACTGGAGCTTTGCCTGAACCACGGTGTGAAGGATCCATTGCCTCCATTTGAACCTCCTGATTTGATCCGGTCACAGCCATTAAATACTTCCACAGACGTTGAGCAATCTGCTGCGTGCTCAGAAGCCATCATTAGTGTTGGTCTGGTGAAGAATAGAGACGATGCTGGTTCGTCAAACGAGTATACAGGCGATATCAACTTCCAGTCATGCCAACCAGTAGATGAGTCACTTGCACCTACGCCATACACATCACCGGAGGATGGGAAATCTGGTATCGACCAAGTGGGAAGTACAAATGAATCAGATCATACTGATGAGGCTGTACCTATAGATCTGCAAGATAATAGCTGTACAAAAGCAAGTCGGCGAACTGAGGTTGCTGTGCCCTTGCGGCGATTGAGAAATATTGACTCATCGTGCGAGCCATCTGAAAAGAAGTGCAAATTTGTAGTCAAGTTAGGTGCCTCAACAGATAATCGGCGGTCAGAGGATATAGCATCTAACTCTAGCTCAGTTTCAGATCCAATGGCTTCAAAGACTTGTCCTGTTTGCAAAGTATTTGCTTCCACCTCGAACACCACATTGAATGCTCACATAGATCAGTGCCTTTCTGCTGAGTCTAATACTGAGCATGTCGAAACAGTCCTTGTGAAACCTAAAGTGAAGCCAAGGAAGAAGCGATTGATGGTGGATATATACAAGACTGCTCTTCCATACACCCTTGAGGATCTTGATCGGAGGAATGGCACTAATTGGGCAGTTGAGTTGGCTATGTCTCCAGTGAGCAAAGAGGTTTGCACTGAGAACCGAAGCCCAGAAGTGGTATCATTTGACAGAAGAGATGATGAAAGAGAAGGAGATGTCTATGTTGATTCTAACGGCATAAAAATTAGAATTTTGTCCAAGTGTAATGATGTACCTTTGTTGAGGGATGACCTTGGTTCAAGGAAAGTTGCGAAGCATGGAACTGGAAAAGGTATACTGATGAGCAAAAAGATGCTGAAGTCAAAAGTTTTGAAGAATAAGAAGCTCAAGATGCATGGAAAGAAGTACAACAAAACAAGCCATTTGAACCCCAAGGTACTGTCTTTAACTCACTCTACCTGTTGTTTGTCACTGTGAATCCAGTACTGTGTTTATTGATTGGCTTAACGTGATTGTGGACCATTATTCCATGGAGTGCTTACCCATTATTTATCAGGCCTCTTAGATTGCACTTTATAATGTCTGGACTAATGAGGCTTTTGTTTCATGAATGAATGTGCTACGTACTACAGCTCATTTTAACTCCATTTTTCATCAATGGTTTGTAAGAACAGATGTTAAGCTTGGATTATGTTAGCTTTGTAACTTGTTTCTCTGCCAAAGTATGATTGTGGACCATAATCAGATGTTAGCTTTCAATTATGTTAGGCTTGGATTTTGTTAGCTTTCACAGTCATGGGTTAGTTTACGCTTGATATTCTTCTCCAGACCAATGTTCTTAAATGGAGATGCAAGGGTAAAGGCAACTTGTTTATCTTAACTATAGAGCTCATTGCTTAATTACTGCTAAGTCCTTTGTTTCGTAGAAGATAACAGTGATTATGGCATTTTACTGAAAAACACTTTTAAGTCCTGGAGGGAACAGCCTTTAAAATTTAAATTTTGTGAACCTGTGTTGGTTCTCCATGGGTTAGTTTACGCTTGATATTAGTTTTACACATGCCATGTTTTTTGGTGGATGTCAGTATTATCTCTTATTTTATTAGGTATAAAACATTTCTCAATTGCATATGATAACAGTTTGTTCTGCGGTTGACCTTAAAAAATGTTTCCCCCCTTAATTTTGCACCTTTGACTTATTGCTATGGATACACACAGGTTCAAGCATACCCACATGACGATATTAATTCGGAAACCTCCGAGGAGGTGCAGCATGCGTGGAATCCTTTTGAAAGCACCAGCAATTGTGGTTCCAGGACTATGCAGCAGTGGGTGTGCTCCAAACGCTCATATATCAACAGGAGTTTAAGCAGAAAACATAGTGGTAAAACATTTGATAAAGTGACACCTGGAGCACAGAAATCGGATAGGAGCAGCATGCTTGGCTTTAATGATTCTCAAGTTCCAGAAAGTCCTGCTGGGGTGTTCTCTTCTGAGTCACCAGAATACATGGCCACAACTTCAGAAGCCATTGGTGTTGAGCAGAGTAATGGTCCGTCAAAAGTGCTTAGATCGATTCCTACATGGTCTTCAAAAACTCATCTGCAGAGCACTGTCATGCCAAAAGTACCTAGATCAGCTGCTGCTCTTGCAAAGAGAAAAATTAAGGAGATTGGGAGGAGAGAAGCTACCAAATTAGATAATTATGATATAGTGAGGAATCCCACTTCAGCGAAAAGATCTGAAGCTAGGAGTCTTTCCTTCTCCACTGCAGGGCCAAGCAATGGACCAAACAGGTTATCATCTACATCAAAGAAGATCCGGAAGCACCGATCTCCGTTGAGGACTGGCAAGCATGCATTTTCACCTTCTACTACTAGATTAGTTCATGGTTTTGGGGAAGAGCATGAACCTGATACCAGACATGTAAATAAGAAATTCAGGGTTACTAGTAATGAAGGCCCCAAGAAGTTTTTGAAGCATACTGAAGAGGATACTGCAGATAATGACTTCTCTTTTGCAAGTGACATGCCAGTATCGGGACAACAGAATGATCAATATGATGTTGCACAGGAAACAGAGGGTACACAAATGGACTGTGAAGGTGAAGATGCTGAAACTGATGTGCCATATGATTCAGTATCCAGAAGTGATCCTGCTGACTGTTGCAACCAAATAAGTGATGTTTCTCTGAGTCCTGAAAATAACAGAACAGCAGATGATGATGTTTTGGTTGAAGGCTATAGTGTACCCGTGGAGGATCCAAACTCCAGTGAGCAATTAGCACATGGCCATGAATCCAACAGTGCTGCCAATAATGAAATGGATGAATGGCAGATGGATCCGACTTCAACAAAGGAATCTAGTCCCTGCTTAACTAGTAACAGGGACATGGGCCCTGGAGGTCCTCAGGATAACTCATCAATAACATCAAATGGAGAAAACTCTAATCAAGAGCATGGTCTGCCACTCGGACAGGACTCACTAGATTCTCCTATTTCGACTGCCTCAACTATGTCCCCTCCAGCTGCTTTGAAGGACTCAAGGACTAACGAGGAAGAACCTGGCCCATCTACTGCTAGAACTGTTGAAGAGCAAATCACTGGGTGCTTGAATCAAAAAACCAAGTCAATACCTGTGGCTAGAGAAGGTGAACAACTGCCCAATGAGAAGCCTTTTCGTTGTTCTTGCCAGGAGAACATTTCCAGAGAGTCTCATCAAAGTGCCGTTGCCAGACCAATGCTGAATTTTACTGGAAATCAGGTTCCACAATTGCACATTGGTTTGAGGGCATCATCATCTTTCAGCTCGTACCAAAGAACCAGCACAAAGCCCAACCCTTGCTTAGATTCACATGATCATCTTTTAGCGGCTAAGGTTTCAGCGGAATCTGCTATCAGCCTCCCTTATGCAACAGATTGTATAAGCCCCTCATTACAAACTCAGCTTCCTTCACCATCAAATCCTATCTTGAGGCTGATGGGTAAGAATTTGATGGTAATGAACAACGAAGAGAGTCTGCATCCTCAAGCACCAAGTTCAGACTACATCTTGAGAGGGAATTACGCAGCACCTGTGCATCCTCAAGCACCAAGTTCAGACTACATCTTGAGAGGGAATTACGCAGCACCTGTTGGTTTTATGCCTCCAAACTACCAACATCTCAGTAATTCTGCATTTATCAACATGCCACCAACCACAGCCGGTCACCAAATTCCTCTGCCAAGTGTTCAAGCTAGCAGCTTTGTTGCTCCTCCATTGCATGGTGGTTCTGTGATGCAATCTGACCATCATTCCCAGCAGAAGTCCTACAGAGACATTATGTCTGTCATACATCATCCAACCTACATGATGAAAGAAGTGATTGTGATCAATGATTCTCCTGAACGCAGAAGTGAGCCACAAGCTAGCATGCTTTTCCCCCCTGCTCCACCTCCAACACTCTCGGTACCAAACAATATGCCACCCCGTCCATTTTACTGCCTTCCACCGCAGAGCCCAGTTTTGCCAAGGGAGAGGGCTGTTGGATCCATGCCTGTATACGCAAATGTTGGCTCAATGGTTGGTGTCAATTCATCAAGTCAAGGAAGCCAAACGGAAGTCGCCAATCCTTACATGCCAAATCCGTTCTTCGTCCAGTCTCGAACTAGTTACATAAACCCGCCAGTGTACTATTCACAGAATTTGCGGTGACAATTTCTCAGTAACTCAAATGACCAGGAGAACTCCATTTAACTTGCCGGTCATCACCGTCAAAGTGGGGGGAAATGAGAGTTTTGTGATGGGTCTAAAATGCTGAGATTAGTGAACCTGCATGAGATGTCTGACTTTCATGAGGGTCTTCACATAGGTTGCTTTAGTTTTTTTTCCCCTTAAAGGTACAACATGTTTGCCATCAAAAGTATTTTAATTACTTTCTAAAGTTGCAGTAAATTATAGTATGCAATTCCCAACAGTTCTGCAAAGGAATATATCTCAGTATTTATCGGAAAAAGCTAGCACCTTACATTCCCAGTTGCATGTTTATAGTCTGATGTTTGTTCTTTTCCAGCTCTGTTCAGTAAATGGTTGTTAGCTCATCACTGTAAGTCATGATAGTTAGTGCAAGCCAAAGCAAAATAGTAATACTGCACTGCATCGTTCAAAAATACCTACAGGCAGTGTTTTGTATAGGTGTCAAAAAGAGTTTTCTTTTATTTTTTATAAAGACCATATTGAATTATAGATTGAAACTACGTAAACATGGTACAAAGATTTTTCTGTTGAACCGTATGAATCATTCCAAATGATATCAAGCCGATTTGGAGCTTTGCATATCCTTCATGAGGCCAACAGTTAAGGCGAAAAGATCACTTGGTTACTCTTGGTAGATGTTCCTGTATAAACTTCATAGTATTATGTATTGTTCGTCGTTCATGGTGTCCAGAATCTGGACACTTTGCGATGATTTATTAAGGCCATCTTAACAAGTACTCCAAAACCACATGTGATACTAGATAATATTAGCCCAAGTATAAATCTCTACTCTGAAGTGAAATGGAGCTTCCTGTTGCTTGCTAGTGATATGCTGAGTCTGAAGGGTCTGGTGTTTATATTCATTTCTTAAAAAAACTGCAACTGTTGGAAAAAGATTTTCCTGTTGCTTGCTAGTGCTATTCTGAATCTGAAGGGCCTGTCATGTTTGGACCTGAACCAACCTGCATCCCAGTGGCTTTAGGTTAGATGGCGGCTTTGTTGAAGTCAGACTGGGTGTCTTGTTTCCGGCCACAGCTTGGCACATCTAAGATTGGCCAATTTGAGCAGATGTTTGGTTGCCAGCTGCACAAAGCGAGGCAAGACTCACTTCTTTCAAATCATGTATTACATGCATGTTAATGACTCAAAACAGTATGGCAAGATTTTCTTAGGCCTATTAAAATGTGGTAAATATTTTGAACACTTAACTTTAGGTAAATGTGTCAAATTGTGGTAATTTGTGGATGGGAACCAAACAATGCCTCTAATCTTAAACAAGTTGTCTATAATAATTTCGACTAGCCACTCTCATCTCTTGCCGATTGGACTTAACATCTACGCTTGCAGGGTCGCATGGCCCCCTTTTCCCCTCCTTTTGCTATTATGAGTAGCAAACATTGAAATTGTGTGTTTATGAAATAGGGTGCATAAAAGACTTCACCGAACAAACCCACCACACATAATTACAGAAGCAACATAAACCTAAGGTTGCACATAAAAATATAATAGACCAATCTAGAATAAAGTAGACGAGTTTATATATAGGTCTAGTTATAATGCACTGCACATGAAGCACCGTGGGTCAACCAAGCTAGGATGAGTCTCCCAAAACCAACCATTTCCGTCTTAGAAAAAATGCAATTATCATTTTTCAAGGAGTAAAATGATTTAAATTTGACCAAAATTATATAAAAAAATACTAATATTTATAATATAAAAAAGTATCATTAAATTAAATTAAGTACAAAATGTATTGATAATAAATATATTTCGATATATAAACACTAATATTATACTATAAGTTTAGTCAAATTTGAGCTAGTTTGTCTGATCCAAATCACTTTTTTTTTGTGTGTGTGGGGTTTGGGGGTGGGGGTGGGGGAGGGAGAGTACTCCTACATATCCTATGCCTCCGGAATCCATTCTGATAGATGTTGCCGACATGCTGCAGACCTTGGACTACCCGAAACAAACGGGTGAAGAAATGTATGCACTGTAGGACCAGCAAAGAGCAAACTGGAGTGGTGGCCAGAACGGCCGGGTGCTTTGCCTTTGCTGCAGCGTGGGGAACGGCAGTGGCAGGCTCTGGCCGTGGCCGGTGGCGTCCGTCGCCGCAGCCTTTTTACTCTCCGTCTGTGGACACATCCATTCCTCCCCTGATCGGCTGATGATCCCCTCCTCGCTCCCTCCGGGGTCCGGGCTGCGGCAGCCGCCGGCACCCGATCGACCCAGCACGGCAGGCAGCTGCTAGCACCTAGTACTACCACTAGCAAAGCATCGCCGAGCTAGTAGTTGTAGTACCAGTACGGCGCCCGTGTCACATGACATGAATGGCCTTTGTCGGCAGCGTTAAGCGGGGCGGGCCGGGAGATCTGGCCGGCGAAGGCGAGACCGACAGCGAGAGCGAGGCCGCTGCGTGTGCCTGCGTGGCCGAGGCCTGAGGCTGGGAAGGAGGCACCCGAGTACCCGACCCGACGGCTGCTGATGCCCGGTGCCTCCTCGCTCGGCGTCACAGGTGAGTAACAGCCAGCGGTCCGTAGTCCGTACCGACAGTCGCGCCATAATGAGCCGTGGCTCTGCTTAGCGAGCCGTCCGCCGGCCGTATACGTCGTGCTCCTCCACCCGGACTCGGACCACCACTCTCCATCTTGTTCTACTACTCCCTCCTGTCGTATGAACGGTGAACGAGATAGGCTCTTCTGGTTTCGGCTTTTTGGGGGACCTGGGGCGTTGGCATGGGTGTCCACCGTGAACAGCGGACCAACCCAATGACCCATCCTACATACAGTGTGCAGACAGTACGCCAGACAGACAGCGAGAGCCGACGGGGAAAAGGGGGACGAACGAGAGCGACGCCCGCGGACCGCCCAGCAGTGCCCGTGGGGGCGGCCGGGGCCGGCAGCGATACGCTTGCGAGCTGAGCTGAGCAGAAAAAGGGCGGCGTGTCCCGTGTCCCTCTCGCCGTCTCGATCGTGCCCAAATAATGCCCTCGGGTCCGGGACGCAGCAGCAGGCCAGCAGTCGCTCGCCTCGCCGTTGCTCTGCTTCGTTATAAATTTTCTTTCTGCCGACGCCGTATGAAGCAGCAGTAGCTCTAGCTCGTGGAGCGCGCACGGTGATCTGCTTTGGCCTCCTTGTAGTTGTAGCGCCGCAACACCTCGACGTGCTCTGCATCCGAGAAGGTGAGGGTGGCAACTCGAAAGTGCCTTCCTTCATGGCAGCACAGTGTCCGCCAATGGAAGTGGTTGCTTCGCTGTTCGGTTGGTTGTTTCTGCAGCTAATAAGTCAGTTAATGTTGATTTATCGTGAAAGAAAAATATTATATCATATCTGATAAGTCGGGTTGATAAATTCAAACGAAAGTAGGTCCGTAGGTATTGGCCGCTGAGCAGCTCGACCGAGACTTGGATCTGCAAAGTTCACATCACCGATCATGCTAATACTACGTGGACATGTAGCACTCTCCACTCTTTTTTTTTCCTTCGCACTCCTTTTCCTGGAGGACAAACATGTGTACACTAGTGCCTGGAATAATACACGCGTAAAACGACGGGTCGCTCCACTTGCGTTGGTCGTTGCGACACACAAGGCCCACAGATTAGGAATCTTCCTAAACGCAACACTAGTACGTCAGTCATCGGTGCTTTATTTTAAATTTTAGTTTTCTCCTTTTTTTGTTTTGGGGCTACAGTTTGTGAAGAAAACAGAAACAAACAGAAAAAAAGACCCCAGCAGTTTTTTTACAATTTTATTAGGAACCGCTAAAATGCAATGTCTCTGAATTTTAGTTTCCTTTCAGACGGCAATTATTGCATATATTGTATTCTAAATTGTAGTTTTAGTTTATTTCAATTTATGTATGCATAATCTACAATTTTTAGTTTGAGAAGAAAAAAAGTCTGTTAGACAAAACCACAAACTCAACAAAATCTGATCTGTGTTAGTATAAAAACAATTAATAATTTATAATTGTTTTTATAATCAAACAAGGACAAAAAAAAAGATATGATATGATATGATATAAAGACAAATAATAAATCATAAAAGTAATAGTTTACATGTACTATTAATTGGTTGTACAAGAGTGTTGTCTGAAATTATCTTAAAATTTAGACACCTGAAACATATGAGAAATGATTTTATTAGAAAAAATTGGCTACTGGATACAGAAAGTGACCACCCTTGTTGCTGGACACCAAAAATAGACCGATTTGCTGCATGACACTCTGGTTCTTGCTAAATTTGCCGCTGGACACTCCGCCTAATAAAATATTCATTTCTATCTTTCGAGGAGAGAGAAGCATGATGAAATGTCCTTTTTGCCCCTAGCTTTTCTTCTTACTACTGCTACTCGCGTGGACGGGGAAGGGGCTCCAGCAGGGGGCCAGGCCAACCAGCAACACGGCAGCGGAGCGGGGCCCATGCACTGGCCATGCTGGGGCTGGCTCGGCGGCCATAGGGCGCCGGCGGTGCTGCTGTGCAGCAACACGCGCCCGAGGAGGGGCCTCGGCAGGGCCGGGCTAGCCTGCGGTGCTGCGGCTTCGCGAGGCGGCGGCAGCTGCCCTGCTTTGCTCGAGTCGTTTCCCCTCTCTCTGTCTGCGCCCAGGAAGAAGCATGCCACCGCCAACACCACCTCCGCCCCCACCAAATTCGCCGTTGTTGCCGCGCCAATACTCTGATTCCCCTCCCCCGCAGCAGCACCATGACCTCCTCCCTCCCACCCACCTAGCTGCACCACTGCTCTCCATAGGTAAAGGTTGGGTGGGCCATTGCCACCGCCAAGCCCGCCATTGGCGCCGTCGAGCAAAGTTTGCGCGTGGCTGGCGCACCTCCGCCTCCGTCCACTCCCCTCCTTTCTCATTTTAGTGTCGCCCTGTGTCACTAGAGTCCACGCCGGTGGCCGTTGGCCATGGCCTTCGCAGCCGGCAGTAGAACGTCGAGCACCGCTGCCATGAGCTCGCCACGGCATCGCCATACACGTGGCCACGCTTCACGCCTACCTCCTCAAGGCCCATAGGGGACTCGCGCCCGTCACTCGCGTGCTAGTCGGGGGCCTCCCGCATGTTGTCGTGCACCCCCAGGTGCCCGCCAAAGGGGCCTGCCGGGGTCCGCCGCGAGCAGTCGTGGACCACCACACGATTGGGAGGGCCCAGCCGTCGTCGTCGCCGGCGCTGGGGTCAGGGAGGAGCAGGCGCGGCCGCCGGGGCAAGGGCGAGCGTGGCCACCATGGCGCGGCCCGCCGCGCCCGCTGTGGCTCCGAGCGAGGCGGGGATGGGGGCCAGGGCTCGGCTCGATTCGGGGCAGGGAGGGGCGGCACGCCGGCGAGGCTGCCGGGAAGGGCGGGGCGGAGGAGCGGCCGAGGTCGTCGGGGCTCGGCTCGTGGCGGCACCGGGTTAGGGCGCGGGCGGTGTGGGGAAGAAAGTGAAGGGAAAAAGGAAAAGAGAAAGAGGCAAGGGTATTAAGGACATTTCACCTCTCTTCTCTCCCCTCAAAACTCGAAAATGAATATTTTATTGGGTGCGGTGTCAACAACAAATTTGATGAGAAGCAGAGTGTCTATCAGCAAACTGTTCCATTTTTCATGTCCAGCAGTAAATGGAGGTCACTTTCAGCGTCCCGTAGCCAATTTTCCCTTTTTATTATGATATGGAGAGAAAAAGGAGAGGAAAATTGGGAACGAAAATGAACACAGGGTGTCCGGGTATAAAAAAACTACAGTAACTGATACGAATGCTGAAATAATGCCGGTGACGGCGTCAAGTAACTTAAACGGGGTGATCATTTATGGCCATGGCACGTAATTACATACTACATAGGATGTCAATTTTTTTACAAGAAGCATATATATATATATATATATATATATATATATATATATATATATATATATATATATATATATATATATATATATATATATAGAACTACTATCCTGTAGCTGGCTACAAAATAACTTATTATGTAGCCACTTTGAGTTACGATAATTACTATGTTAATTTACTAAGTGGTTTATTATAACGTTACGGTAAATATCTCCATGTGTTATAGTAACCCAACTATCGTAAATATGTATTAACATTATCGTAAATTAGTGTATAAAATTATGGTAAATGGAGGTGGCTACAGAATAACTTATTTTGTAGCCGGCTACTGAATAGCCTCTCCCTATATATATATATATATATATATATATATATATATATATATATATATATATAGGGAGAGGCTATTCAGCAGCCGGCTACAAAATAAGTTATTTTGTAGCCACCTCTATTTACCATAATTTTATATACTAATTTACCATAATGTCAATACATATTTACGATAGTTGGGTTACTATAACACATGGGAATATTTACCATAACGTTATAGTAAACCACTTAGTAAGGAGTTACTGTAAATCTCGTAAATTAACATAGTAATTATCGTAACTCAAAGTGGCTACAGAATAACTTATTCTGTAGCCACTTTGAGTTATAATAATTACTATGTTAATTTACGAGATTATAGTAACTCCTTACTAAGTGGTTTAATATAATGTTATGGTAAATATCCCCATATGTTATAGTAACCCAACTATCGTAAATATGTATTGACATTATGGTAAATTAGTATATAAAATTATAGTAAATGGAGGTGGCTACAGAATAACTTATTTTGTAGCCGGCTACTGAATAGCCTCTCCCTATATATATATATATATATATATATATATATATATATATATATATATATATATATATATATATATATATATATATATATATATATATATATATATATATATATATATATATATACGTACTGTTCTATAGCTGGCCATAGAATAAGTTATTATGTGGCTACTTTGAGTTACGATAATTACTATACTAATTTACGAGATTATGGTAACTTTCTCATAAGTGATTTAGTATAACATTATGGTAAATATCATCTTGAATTATAGTAACCCAAGTATCGTAAATATGTATTGTTATTATCGTAAATTAGTATAAACATTATCGTAAATCAAGGTGGCTATAGAATAAGTTATTCTGTGGCCAGCTATAGAATAGTCTTACCGTGTGTCTATATATATATAAGGTGGCTATAGAATAAGTTATTCTGTGGCCAGCTATAGAATAGCCTTATATATATATATATATATATATATATATATATATATATATATATATATATATATATATATATATATATATATATATATATATATATATATAATAGGGAGAGGCTATTCAGTAGCCGGCTACAAAATAAGTTATTCTGTAGCCACCTCCATTTACTATACTTTTATATACTAATTTACCATAATGTCAATACATATTTACGATAATTGGGTTACTATAACACATGGGGATATTTACCATAACGTTATATTAAACCACTTAGTAAGGAGTTACTATAATCTCGTAAATTAACATAGTAATTATCATAACTCAAAGTGGCTACAGAATAAGTTATTCTGTAGCCAGCTACAGGATAGTAGTTCTATATATATATATATATATATATATATATATATATATATATATATATATATATATATATATATATATATAAGGCTATTCTATAGCTGACCACAGAATAACTTATTCTATAGCCACCTTGATTTACGATAATGTTATGCAGCATTACAACACCTTGTTCAGCTGATATTAAAGTCGGCTGATAAATCGACTGAAGTTGTTTTATTATAAAAAAAAATATTGTACATTTAGCTGATAAGTTAGAGCCAACATGCCCGAGTTCGGACAGGTGCACTAGACACGTGTTCATCTAATCCTATACGTGTCACCACGAAGGAGAAAGCAAAACAAGCGTCGCAGCATAGATCTGAGGAGACGTCGCCGCCGTGAAGCAGGTCACCCTAGATCGGCGTGCAATACGCCGGGATGGAAGGGCCTCGCTTATAGCGTAGGTTAAGGAGGGCCCATGAACCTTCCATGGTGGACATCTCCGACGAGGAATGATCTGGATGGAGCTTGACGCCAGAGTGTAGAAAATAGGCTCGATGGAGACCCGTGGTGGCCGGTGACGAGCTGCAAAGGTGACGACGACGAACAACTCGACGATGATGCAGGTCTTGAAAAGCTTGACAGAGCATAGCTGCAGGACGACGGACGGCGACGTAGAACCGCGGCAGGGCGAAAAGCCCAAGTCGAGCATCACCGCGGCAGAGCGGCACAGGCCAGACCGCCGATGAGACTTCCTCCCTTCACCTCGCAGCACACCCCCGGCAAGAGGGCCACGGCCAGATCTGAAATTGGGGCAAGCGAAGATGGCCGGATTATTTTATTCCGTACCTGGGGCTTGCCGTTACCGTGACCTGCAAATTCAGCGGCAGGAGCACCATCAGAGGTGATGATGCCGGCCACCAAAATCCAAGCGACGGCAGCGGCAACCTCGGTACGGCTTCGGGTAGGAAGCATCCGGAAAACACTCGATGCAAACATAACCTAGGAGAAACTAGTATGCACACAGGAAACCGGAAACTGGGGCCGGCCCACCTCCCTCAAGCTACCGGCGGAAGCCGGAGGCGAAGAGGAAGGGGGCTGGAGGGGACGAGCTAGAAGGGGATCAGAGGAGGAGAAAAACCGGCATACGCCTACTGCTCACTACGGAGACTCTATGGCTTTGCTCACATAGCATGACAAGTTGACACGGTAACACGTACGTACTGTATAACATATGACACATAAACATAAATATTATTGTATAACAGATGGCACATGGCACACCCAAAGTTGCAAACAAAAATAACAAATTAAACTGACACCCAAACATTAGTGATACAACAGGTGACTAGGGCCTCCTCATGTTTTGGACCTTAAACGGTGCAGATATAGATATGACCCACCTAAAAACAGGGTCCCATAAAATGGACAGGACCCATTTCCTCTTCGATAGACTTTTGTCCCGGCTGGTTCCCAGGGTAAAAAAAAAACTCGGACTACAGGGATAGCATGCGCCCGCATACTACAAACATTTGCTTTGGATAACGCGGGGCAGACGAGGAGTTTTTTTTACTTCCGGCACTACAATTCGTCCCCGTGGGGGATTGAACCTAGGCCGCAAGGGTGCCACCCGGAGTGCTTGACCAACCGGTCTAGCATTCGTTGGCATCTTTTTTCTAGGTAAGAAATATGAAAATAACCCAAGCCAATGCTGAGATAGAACATGAAACAATTTGATTTGTCTAGTCGTTTTAACTCTCCGCCCCCGCATGACTCATTTGTTAATATTCTATCACTCCCTTTGGTTACAAATATTTAAAGCTTTGACCAAAATTCAGTTAGTTTTTCAAATTTCAACCATTAATAGTTTTCAAATATTTACGTTCGAAACATAGATATCATGTACATCTGTCTTGAAAAGTATTTTCCTATAGCAATATTCTGACAAGAAAATATAGTAGTCAAAATTAAAACCCAGAGTCACAAAAACTTCAATTGTGGCAATTAATTATTACGATGGAAGGTAATAATATTCATATAGAAAAAATATGTACATCTAGACGTAGATTTAGAAGTTACTTAGGTGGTTTTTAATAATATCATATGGGATAATTTTATATGCAATTTTAGGGGCTATTATATTATTTTCATGATAACAAAGGTGTGCATTTTTGTTAAGATTTAGGTGGTTAGTTATTTTAAATAATGGTAGAGATAGATAGTTTAGATATGGATTTAAGGATTACTTTATACTACTTTTTATAATAGTAAATGTGGATGTTTTGATGAAGATTTAACTCTAAAGAGTGCCTTATATATGATATTTATCAGGAGAAACAAAATAGCCAATACAAAAGAGAGATATCATGGCATAAAACAACCTTTGAAAATAAGAGTACATCAAAAACCAATATGATCATCTTCTTCCTTAGATTGTTTGGCATCTGTACCGGAGCTTGGAAACCACATTGAAAAGACAGCAAGAAAAAGAGTCACCTACAAACACCCAAACCATAAAAGGTTTTAAAGAATGCAAAATCCATTAGCCGCTAGTGCCGAAATTTAGTATCCACCGAAAGTATGGGGAAGCCCCAAAGAACACAAGATTACAAGCCTTCAACACCAAAACAGAGTACTCCATATTAGAGAAACCTAACCTTACCGCACAACAGACTATATAACAAAAGCCAACCAACTACTTTCCTTAATAAACACTAACTATCAAGATCCTAAAAGAACCAACGTATCTGCATAACATACCTTCATTGGCATTTGGCGAGTGACAGATAAGTCGTTGAGGTAGGAAGAGGTTAGAGGGACCTTCCTTACTCTAATGCACCATCATGGCCACTATCGCGTTGATGTTGTAAGGAAACCAAACCTTTGTCGTAATTCATGTTTGTATTCATAAAGACAGAGATGGGCAATTTAGATACAGATTTACAATTATTTGAGACTATTTTTCATAATGTTGGAGTAGTGTTTGGACAAGACAAAATAGATGCAATGACCATAGTTGCCAATGATAACTAGAGTCCCTCAGTTTGGTAAAAAAATGATTAGAGTCTACCGAATTGATAGCAAGATGTTTATGTTTTTCACGAGAATTTGTATGCTTTACCAAATTTTCTAGTGTGCTTGTATGAATTGACGTGAATGCTTTACACAAGTTTCCAACCTGTAATAGCAAGATTTAAATGGCTCTGTGTTTTATTTTATTTTTTCTCGAAAACTAAGTTGCAGGAGGGTACGGTAAAATGGCAGAAAAGCGGGTTGCTGGACAACAGATTTTGCTTTATTCCAACTTCTCAGCAAGGCAGCAACTGTAATTTGGGTAAGGAAAGCATCAAGCATGGCCCAATAGAACTCCACGAAAGCGGGCCGCGAGCAGCAAAGCCCAAAAAACAGCAATTCCCCATTAGGCACCAGCGCCCCACACGGCCTTCTTCTTTCTCGGCGATACGGTCTACAACGAGCCGAGCCCATGTAATGTCTTGTCCCGTTCCGTCGAACTGCAGACAACGAAATCTTGGGACGGAATCCCCCAATCCCGGCGTCATCGCGTTCGCTAACTGCTAAGGCTATCCGCACTCGTAGATCTTTATTTTCATCGCTATCCGCACTCGTAGATCTTTATTTTCGTCAATTAAAAAAAATATTTTATCTTAGTCATCAAGTTTTTTTACTCTATACATAGTTTTTTACACTCATATTATCTCTATCATGTACCAATTACTCTATATTTTATTCCTCTCTCTCCCCAGCTCTCAAACTATCTACTACAGTATTTATCGTGGCTCACTAGTGCGCGGTCTGTGCGCGTTTGCAGGCGCGCGGTACGCTACTGGCGTACCGGCCGCTTTAGCGCTGCGCGGTGCGGACAGCCTAATCGTTCTTCTTCCTTGACGGACATCCTTTCCTTCCTCGGCTTGGTTTCGTGCTTTCCTCAACCTCCCCTCTTCCGTGGCGCACAGTTTGTCTTCTGCTTCACGGAAATTCCTACGGGACTGTATATATCCGCTGCGCAGGCGGGGCGGCCCCGCCCCCGGCCGTTGTTGTCTCTGCTCACCCGCCGCGTCCCAATCCCAGGAACTTTCGTCGCGTCAGGTGCGTGATTTCTCCACCGCTCTAGGTTGGTCCGATTTTTTTCGGAAATTCCCTGTGAAATTTCTGGTTTGTTGTGACTTATGACCGAGGGAGACGTCTTGTAGTGTAGTTTCTTGGAATTCTGTTTGGCCGGCTGCTTAGGAGGATTGGAGTGTGAATCAAGGACGGGGAACTATAAAATTGCATGCGTTTGGGTAGGATGAAGCATAGAACCGAACCGTAGGATCCTGATTTCAGGAGCCCAGCCGCCTTCACAATCGGGTTTCCTTTGTCTTTCAGCACATAGGGTTTAGACTTTAGACCACAAAATGGGTGAAATTAGCATGCCTGAATTGGAGTTTACAACTAGGGCAGAAAATTTAGGCCAGTATCTTCCAGAGCTGCCTCGTGATTCTGATCTGAATTTGGGTAAGGTACCTCAATTTGGAGGTGCAAATAAGTTAGCCGATTTGCGCCTCAAGGACATCACAGTAGCCAACTTTGATATCAGCATTAGGACGGAGAATCCTATGCGATCCCCTCCGAAGTTGCCTTCCGACGAGAAGGCAGTGGTGTTGCACAAGTTAGCTCTCCCCTGGCTAGGACAACTAGATAAGATGTTTGTAGAGACGTCACCAAGGAAGCAGTGCAGATTAAGGAGGTGGAGAAGAGTAAGGAGGCAATCGCCTGAGAACCCGCTGCAGCTCAATATCAATTTTTTGGTGCTGGCGACGGGCTATTCACTAGGCATAATTGGGCTGAAGACCGTTGGAGATTGTAATAATAGGAAAAGGGTTTGGGTGAAGGATTTTGGTTTTGCAGGAAAAGGGCGCAAGGCACACCGAAGGGCTAGTAGGGACAGGAGACATGCTTCCTTTGCTGAATCTTACTTGATAGCATCTGATGCAGGTGATGCTTTCAGTAACCACCGGCATAGAACAATGTCGATGAACTATGATGGGGATAGAAGTGAGGACCGGCAAAGTGAGGAGGTTCAGTCAGCATACAAAAGGGACAGTGACATTGGTGAGGAAATGATAATAAGTAGCGAAGAGCAAAATGATGAAAATGAATGGAGCTGGGTGAACCAAGATAGAAATGGTGATCCTCTTGCTGAATCGGTTTCTTCACTTCATACAACACAGCAAGTCCTTGAAAATGGTAAAAATCTTATCTTTATTCATGTTTCTCATGCACTTTTTTTTTTAAAAAAAATAATGCTTGTCTGCCTTCTTACACTATGTAATTTTCAACCATCCTAGAAATGTGTCATGGCTTGTTTAATACTTTTGCTTAAGGAACATAGTACGGGCACAATATTTTTATGGTACTTTCAAAGTTGGAATTTCATGGATTTCCAGCTTTTCTGGCTGAAGTAAATTTTCCACACAACACTTTCTTTATAAATCTGTTGCTTACTTGCTTTTTTCAAACATGTCAGTGCTGACTTTGATCATGCACCATGTATTTATTTACTAAATAGGTAGTTTCTCCAGTATATGTGATGATAGTTTGCTCACACCTCCCCCTTAATAATGTACGAGTAATTATGTCTTGTTCAGTACTGCATTATGCAGCACTGATCAAAATACACATAAGGTCATGGTTATGGCTTCGTGCCTCCATTTACTATTTTTCTTTCAATCCATAGACCCAGACAACGATCATTTCTCATAGTACAAAGCATGCTTTCCACATCAGTGACAAATTTGCTCTCACATCATTTTGGAAAGAAAAATAATGATTTGTTTCTTCACAATATAGTACAAGGGACAAGTGTGCACTTCTGGAGTATTTTGACACTTTTGCCTAGCTCTAGTTCTAATGGGTCACCTAACTCTAGTGGTTCTTGGTATAACAAAGCTGTGCCATCCCAGTTTTTCCATAGATACCACTTGATTACCGTGATTTTAAAAAATTGTTTAGTCTTTGAGCTCTAGTTTATGTTTGTATTAACCACCTCTATTTTTTTGTGTGCTGCTTAGAGATACAAAAATTATCAGAACTTGGCAAAGAACTTGAGGCGGAGGAATCCACTTCTGGTAACAAAGACCAAGATGTAATCGTTTTGCCATATGCAGAGGCCGATATGTTGGAACTGAATGAGAAGATGGAACATCTTGAACAGAAAGTGAAAGAAGCATCAAACACCATCAGAGAGAAAGACTTGAGGCTTTCCAAGCTTCAAGTACTCATCGGTAGGGCAACGCTGGAGGAGGAGGCAGCAGCTAGCATCGACCAGTTGGAGACAGAGCTCGAGCACCATCTCCAGGAGAAACTAGAAGCCGAAATCCAGTGTCTGGTGATGCTGAAAGCGAGGCAGAACTGGCAGGTCCGGGACCTGATGGCCTTGGAGGAGCATAGGGCGCTGTCTGCCGGGGACAAGACCAGAATGTTGCTCAAGCTACGGGAGACGGAGAGCAAGATCGTGATGCTGAAAGAGCAGGTGGACAAGCTGGAGGTCCGGGAGAAGGAGCTCTACCGGACGACTGAGGTCCTGAAGATGCAGAGCAGGACCTTCAAAGTGTCCCTCTTTGGCCTCGTCCAGCTGGTAATGATGTGCCTGTCCCTGAAGATGTTCTTCGCGAGGGTCTCGGACCCATTTGATGAGGTTGTGCCGACATGATGCTGTCAAGTCTTATTTGGATGCAATCGTATCCACCTTCATCCACATGGATTCAGGTGGATAATAGTATAGCCAAAGAAGTCCGCAGTTAGTGTTCTCTTCAGTCTGTAACTTGGCTCGCCGGGTTTGCGATGTCTTAACGTGTGTCTTACTTTAGCTGTAGGCCTGTAGCCAGTAGGTAGTATAGTTTCGTAATCGTACACTGAAATGCAGGTTGTGATGATGTAAGTGAGAAACTACGCGTGTTCTGTAAAAAAATAATGTAGACCTGTGCATAAATTGGGTTCGATTGACAAGTTGGGTGACTGACGGTTTGCAGCTACTGAAAGGTTTCAGCTTCGGTTTCCTTTTCGCTCCACTTGTTTCATGAGGGAAACACAATGTCCCCAGCACGAGAGCGCCGTGTATACGCGCTGGCGCGCGTAGATCTTCCCCCTGTGGGCTGTGACTGAGGAGCGCGTGCAGAAGTGGCGGCGCACCGTGCCGTGTTGGCGCGCGTGCAGGCACCGTGACGTGAACTCTTCTCATCTGAGAGAGGGAGAGGGCGCCCATCGGGCCCAAAAATGCGTAGGCTCTCCCAACGGAGGATCTAGCATAGGCCCATGGTAGAAATTTAGAAACACACTCTTGTTTTTTTTTTTTTTTGTCAATTGCTATAGGGCATCAGCTATTTTTCTGATAATGGACACTATTTAATATTGCCTTTAATAGAGAATACTTTTTAATTGTGGCAATTAGCTCTTGGACAGTACAAATATTAAAATAATATTTTTTTAGGAGTGAATGCTAGAGAGAAGTTAAAATGATCATTATGCCCATAGCTATTTATACCACAATCCTTAATAGTTATCTAAAAAAGTCATAACTTTTACGTATAAAATTGGATGAAGAGACGAACTTTATATCAAACTTGTAGAGCATAATAAGATCTACAACTTCGTAGTTGATAATTTTTTTTATCTAAAATTATTTAGAGTGCCAAAAATTCTCGTTAACCTATAGTTTGAAATTAAAATTTAAAAGTTCCGAGCGACCTCCGATATTGGCATGGTGTATACATGACCTATACATGGCCGGCGCGCGCTCGAAAGTCCCTAATCCCTCATGAGGACCCCACCTAAGCGTGCACAAAGACCATGGAGAGTCAAGCAGAGTAGACCTCATTGTCGTTGTGCTCAACGTCGGTTGAAACCCGTCAAAGTTCACCATGGTGCCCTACTATGTAATGGAGAGAAGAAAGAAGGGATAAATAGTGAAGATTATAGTGGTCTAACTGTCAAATGGGGAAATATGAAGCCAACATATGGGCTTCATAGGGGTGGAACTAGAAATTATACATAGAGTTGCCTTCCAAAGAGATTCAACATATGTGAACTGAAACATAGCTCATCTTTTTAGATTCTTGTGTTGTAACCTTAGCAGCAGAAAACATGAACATGGCCACGTTCCTTGTTCTGGAAATGTCATTCCAGAAACATTCACATTCCCGATTCGAGAACATTCACATTCCCACGTCATAAAATGTCACCCCAAGTTCTTGTTCTCTTCTGGGAACATGACTGCTACAAGGGGGAACTTGAGCATCTGGGTTAGTTATCGATACAGCTGCTTCTATTTTCCTAAATTTATTTTAATACGACGATTTAACAATTCTATTCTTGGACCATTTGGGAGGGCTCCAGCTTTAGCTTCTCCGTAGAGAATCACTCCCAACTAGCCAAACACTCAAAATACCAACTAATTTAGGTGGTGATTAGGACAGAATCACTTCTCCATTTACACTAGGAGCCGAGAGCTAAAAAACCTGCTTCACCCTGCTGCCTGTTATATTCTAGTATGGATCAGTAAAGAATCAATTCTCATCAGCTCTCCATCCTACTCCCTCCTAGGAATCCATTGGAATCACCCCATCGGAGAATCAAAGAGTAGAGCTAAAGAATCAGGAAGCAGAGCTCTCCAAAACAGGGCCTTCTCGTGGTAGGCGACCATGTCTGTCGAGAGCGAGGCTCATGTGGTGACTTATGAATCTCGAACTCTACCTGCCACTCAATATTTTGGCGGTGCTTATAGTGGGGTAGGATGTGTGTTGTTCATAAGGATGAGTTTGCTAGCATGTATATGAGCATTAATTTGTATTGCAATTCATAGTAAAAAAAGAGACTTGAATAATAGCATCATTCAATAAGCTTAATGATGATAAAGTACTAATGACCACCAAATTATTATGACTAATTAAATATGTTTTGAGTAAAATGTAAAATATAATGAAATATAAGTAGTAAAACCTTAAATTTCATTAAATGTGTCATAATATGATAGGCAACAAGTTTATATGACTCAAAATTTTTATTCTAATTGTGTTTTATGTCATTTTGTTGTCTAAAAGACATCGATAAACATATACAACAAGAATTTTTATCATGTATCTTTCTTAGTATAAATATATAGACTATTAAACTATACATTAAATAAAAATATTGTGATGGATGGTGGTGTGTGTGTGTGTGTGGAGGGGCAGGGGCGCCCAGAAAATAAAGGTACCACTAGAGATTGATGATGTAAATGAAAAACATACTCCCTCCGTCCTAAAATACAGGACGTTGTAGCGTTCAAAATTTGTCACACAAAGCAAGACGTTGTAGCCATCACAGTCTAAGCTAACGTCTCATCAGTCCATCATGCCTGCTCGGCTACTCTTTCCGTTGCCAAGAGGTAAAAAACAGAGAGGTGAGTGGTGCTGTGATGGTGCTTTAGTCATGTCAAATCAGAAACATAGCAGGTGTGTAAGGGTAATGCAGGTATTTATCCTCCTTCTTGATCTACGTGACCAACTCTATAACGTCCACCTTTATGGGACAGAGGGAGTATAAGTTTAGACAAGATGATAAAACCGAACACTGCACTGATACACTTAGAGCAAGGCTAATAATACAGCCCGTTGCTGTCTATATAGAATCATTGCGACCATCTCTTAGTCTATCCATATAATAGTTGAGTCTTCACTATTGATACATGGCCCACTTATCTCTCTCATAATACTTCTTGATTTTCGTATCTAAGCCGGCTATAAGCTTACATTCCGTTTCTCCTCTCTCTCCTCTCTCCTCCACCTTGGCATACAGGCTGCTTACAACCCTTTATGTTAGTGAAATCACTAGCCATGGTCCAGGATGGCGGTGCTACGCAAAGGATCAACGAGCATCGATTAGGACACGTGGATGGCATTGAAGGGCCGGGTGCTGCACGGGGCCCCCAATTTTTTGTAATTTGGTCCTTTTTTGAAGAAAATTCACGTTTGGCTCTCTGGGAAACGTAAACTCATCTTTGGACCCTAGGGATCGGCGTCAGGACTCATGGCTCCGAGGTAACATGTCTTGGTACCACAGATCTTGGCTTCGAGGTGCCTAGCCATGCACAGCAGGGCATCTTAGGTGACGTTGACGTGTCCGGTACCTTGGAGCCATAGATCTTGACTCCGATCTCGACGCCAAGATCTATGGCTCCGACCTCGGAGCCGTGGATCTCGGCTCCGAGCTCGGAGCCATGGATCCTGGCCCCGAGCATGGATTCAAAACCCACTGCCAAGTAGGCTGCTTTTATTTCTTCCTCCTCCCTCTCGGGTTCTTCCTCTCCCTAACTCGTCCAATCCCTTAAATCGATGAATTTGACCTTAGATACTTGGATTTCATGTATTGTGTGTGTTGAATTAGGTAATCCACTACTTCGTTACGTTTTATTTGCACTACGTGAGCTCGTTTCACTACCTATGCAATATTAAACTCAATATTATAACAACAAATAATGAAACAAACAACACTATGAAAGGTCTAATAATAGAGCACATTAATCAATATGACAACATTTGAAGTACATGACGACAAACTAAATAACACAAAACATGCCCTAGGTACATCCATACTTAAAGTGTATTACATGACAACACAATGCAAAGTCCAAGATTAGACAACATTGTTCATGAATAAACCACAGAACTAGCAAGTCATGAAGACTACTGAGTGCAACGAGGCCACTTTTCCTTCCTCTGGACATCGGGATTCTCCTCCATCGCTGCCTTCGCTCAGAGCGCACGCTCAAGCTTCCTCTCCCTCTCCTCTCTGTACGCAGCAACACGTCTCCTTTCATCCTCTTCCTTGTGCTCCTTTTCTAGAGCCTCCTCTCTACGTCTCTTCTCCATCATCTCCTTGTCCTCTGCCTCCCACCGTAACAGTTCCTGCATCCACTCCTTGTCTTCCGGTTTGATCTCAGTGTCGATCCACTGCTCAAAATCACAGAGCGGCGGAGGGGTCTGCAACAAATGCAATTGTTACAAAACAAATAAATCATGCAAGACTTCATTTGACATAAAATAATTATTACACAACATCAATTTCTCACCATCTTGTTAATGTGGCGCTGACGAAGTGTAGGCTCAAACGCAAAATTAGCACACATCCAATACCTCTGTCTATACGTGTCATCTTCATCGGACTTGGCTACCTTGCAAGGATCACCGCACCAGCACATGGGAAATGGAACACTACTAGACACAGGCAATGGGTCGAAGGCATTTTCGGTCATCAGGCCATAACTACAATTGAACCAAATTTATTCTAAGAACCGAAAGTAATGAACATTAAACCCTAAACCTAGGGTTTTTCCATTTGTTGCACATAAATGAAAACATAATATAACACGATGATAAGAGATTACCTTGGCTTACTAGCTTTACCACACTTTGGCATCCTACCATTACATAATACAAAAAATAAAAAAATCACTTCAAACATTAGGTAATAACGTATCTAGGGTTGCAAAATAGACGTAATATATAACAAATCAATGCGTAAAAAATGATAAGGGGAGAGAGGATACCTTGCTCGCGAAGATGTATGGATCAAATCCAAGTATCCAAGATCAAATTCGTCGATTCAAGAGATTGGGCAGGTTAGGGAGAGGAAGAACCCGAGAGGGAGGAGAAAGAAATGAAAGCAGACTCGGCAAGGGAAACTTGGCCGTGGGTTTTGAATCCATGCTGGGTGCCAGGATCCATAGCTCCGAGCTCGGAGCCGAGATCTACGGCTCCGAGGTCGGAGCCACAGATCTTGGCGCCGAGCTCGGAGCCAAGATCTGTGGCTCTGAGGTACCGGCCACGTCAATGCCACCTAGGATGCTCTATTGTGCATGGCCAGGCGCCACAGAGCTCTGCTGTGCACGGCCAGGCACCTCAGAGCCAAGATCTGTGACGCCGAGACGTGTTACCTCGGAGCCATGAGTCCTGGCGCCGACCTCCAGGATCCAAAGATGAGTTTACGTCTTTCAGGGGACCAAACATAAATTTTCTTTTTAAAAAAATCAAATTATAAAAAATTGGGCACGGGGCCTATGTGCATCACGCGTACGTGTATAGAAATTTCCAGCCAGGGAGAGAGTTCTACTTCTAGCTGTCCAGTGCAGGTACGTCCCAAAAAATATTGTGATGCAGGGGCGAAGCTAGGATAAACTGCCACCGGGGTCAACAGTGCATCCTGTTTGGTAGGGCTTCTTCACCGGTTTCAGGAGCACTCTTAAAATGTGTTGAGACAAAGGATGCATGAGGGGTGAAGTCGGGCACTCTGCCACCGGCGGAGGTGGAGAGGGGGCACGTAGGCCGGGGCGTTCGACCGCCATGGCACGTAGGCCGATGCGGGGAGGGCGAGCATGGAGAGGTGCTCGGGCGTCGGGGCGTGAAGGCCGGGGCGGAGAGGGCACGCAGGGAGAGGCGCTCGGCCTATTTTGATTTTTTGAACATTTGTTAATCACCCAGCTAATAAAAAGTTTAACTGATCCAAACAAAGAATCAGTCGAGTCCATCAAACTCTAAAATTAACACTAACTCACATTTTCACAATACTCGCAACCATATTTAGTGAACCATTCAGATTGATTTTGACGTAGATGTATGGTAGAAAAAGAGAAAGCCCCTAAGACCTCACTACTCACATCAAATTAGTTAAATCTATGGAGTGCAGATTTGATCATCGTATAAAAAATAATAATTTGGGATTTGCGTTACCGCACCGGCTCGTTCAGGTTCCCTATGGAGCGGTGCGCCTCACTGGATGCGGGGCGCCGCGCCGCCGCCACCATCAGAATGCATGACGTATCGACGCGCCCGATAACGAAGAAGACAGGAAGATCGAAGGGGCAAGGGCAAGAGGCTGAGTTGGATCGTCGGATGGGATGGGAGGCTAGCTGTCAGGCTGAGAATGAAAGAACTGGATCGGTGCAAAGGAGGCCAAACGGGGAATCTGGGCTGTTGCCTGTACAGGCCAGATAGAATCACGTCCACGAAGTGGAATTTTCTTGCGGCTTCTGCGGCACGCTGGGCTGTTGGGCCGCTGGGGTCAGGATTTTTTTTTGCCGGGGTCGACAATGGCCAAAATTCATAGAATACTAGATGCAGTCGCAAAGCCGTCGGGGTCGGCCGACCCCTACGACATAACGTAGCTTCGCCACTGTTGTGATGGATGGTGGTGTGTGTGTGGAGGGGCAGGGGCGCCCGGAAAATAAAGGTACCACTAGAGATTGATGATGTAAATGAAAAACATACTCCCTCCGTCCCAAAATACAGGATGCTGTAGCGTTCAAAATTCGTCACACAAAGCAAGACGTTGTAGCCATCACAGTCTAAGCTAACGTCTCATCGGTCCATCATGCCTGCTCGGCTACTCTTTCCGTCGCCAGGAGGTGAAAAAGACAGAGAGGTGAGTGGTGCTGTGATGGTGCTTTAGTCATGTCAAATCAGAAACGTAGCAGGTGTGTAAGGGTAATGCCGGTATTTATCATCCTCCTTGATCTACGTGACCAACTCTATAACATCCACCTTTATAGGACATACGGAGTATAAGCTTAGACAAGATAACAAAACCGAACACTGCACTGATACACTTAGAGCAAGGCTAATAATATAGCCCGCTACTGTCTGTATATAATCCTTGCGACCATCTCAGTGTATACATATAATAGTTGAGTCTTCACTATTGATATATGGCCCACTTATCTCTCTCATAATACTTCTTGATTTTTATATCTAAGCCGGCTATAAGCTTAGATTCCGGTTCTCCTCTCTCCTCCACTTAGACATACAGCCTGCTTGCGACCCTTTATGCTCTTAGCGAAATCACTAGCCACGGTCCAGGATGGCGGTGCTGCGCAAAGGGTCAACGAGCACCGATTAGGACACGTGGATGGCATTGAAGGGCCGGGTGCTGCACGGGGCCTATGTGCATCACGCGTACGTGTATAGAATTTTCCAGCCAGGGAGAGAGTTCTACTTCTAGCTGTCCAGTGCAGGTACGTCGAGCCTGATAGATGTCCTCATGTCGCCAACGTTTTCAAATTTCATAGTAGGGAAAACCTGTGCTCCCGTGTAGGTGTAGATTACGGACAACACATTCCAACCATGGAACGAACCGGTACCAACTCATGCCACAACTTCGTTGATGGCTTGACGCCAATACCATTTGGGTGGAATCTTTCTAACCCCGGCCTTTTCGGCTTTTCCTTATCTGTCTCTTCTCTTGCCTCTGGTTCGTACGTGTTTGTTGCGTGGAGTTTATCTTTAGTTGGGATGCGTGGTGCAACTGTAAGTTTTCTAGTAATTTTCTTTTCTTCTCATCTGATAAATATCGCAGATAATATCTTGTCATCCTCTAAAAAAACGAAGTTATGTTCATGTCCTTGGCTAGCTTCTACTCTGTAGGTTCTCGCTGCTAGCTCATCCAAACAACGTAACTTTACTGTTACGTAGTATATAAGAGGACGTTACGGTGTTCCTGATTGTGTGACACACCATTTGTCGGCTGCGTACTCCCTCCGGTCATTTACATAAATTGTATGAAAATCGATCGACAACAGGATCAGACAGGTCAGGGGACCCTGTTTTTACCAATCAGAACAGTAGTGTGGGAAAATAAGGCATGACAAGTAATGTAGCAGGACCGAGCTTTATAAGATCTGGAAGAAAGCACAGCTAGTCCGTGCTTAGAAAAGCTTGTATTTGATTTTGGACAGCCTTCCTCTAAAAATTGAAACAGAACTAGCTAGTTTGACTTTCCTATAAAAAAAATTACTCCCTCCGTCCCAAATTATAAACTATTTTAACTTCCAGAGTCAAAGCATCTCAAATTTGACCAAGTTTACAGAAAGAACTACGAAGATTTACTACGACATTAAATAGGTATACTTTGATAATACAATTAATAAAAAAAACTAATGATGTGTATTTAGTATCATAAATATTATTATTTTTATTATATAAATTAGTCAAACTTGAAATACTTATAATTTGGGACTGAGAGAGTAATAAACTAGTGTTTGACCTTTAAATTCCTCACACCACACCATATTGTACTTTTTGTCACAACCCAGTGCACTCACAACAGGAAACCTGCAGGACCATTCGTTCATATAGCCGATCGATCGAGTAGCCGGTACACATGAGAATTCAGAACATTTTTTTTTACATCCTGCATAACCAGACACTGAGACACAACTCAGACGACAGAACTGGCAATGGAACTGTGACCTCCTAACTCACACAGTACAAACTAGGACAAAATGCACTGACACCTCCTGTAATCTCTCTTCAAAACTGATACTGCTTGCTTCGGCAGCACGGATTTTAAAGCAGGCGTATGCTGATGATGGGTGATGATGGCTAGGGCTGATTGTTGCTCTCCCCTTGCCCCTCCTGGGGCACCTCATTCAGGTCGAAGTTCTGCGGCGCAGGCGCTGGCGCCGGTGCCGATGCCGCTTTGGCCTGTTGCTTCTCTGGGAACCAGTGCTTCCGCTTGTGGCCGCCGAGCGCCTGGCCGGAGGGGAAGATCAGGTGGCACTCGTCGCACACGTGCGGCACCGCGGTCTGCGTCGTCGTCATCGGCGTCGGCGCCGGCGCCGGTGGTGGCTGGGCTTCCTGGCTCTCCTGCAACGCGCCCGCGCCCGCGCCAGCGCTGGCGGGGATGGTGAGGTTGCCGTTGCCGTTGCTGGCGCTCTGGTCGCGGTGCGCCAATTCGGCGATGTTTCGCTTGGCCTGGGCCGCGGCGAGGTCGTCGTGCCGCGCGCTGGTGATCTTGGCGCCCTTGACGTGGCTGGTCATGTGGCCGCCTAGGGCTTGGTGGGTGGGGAACGACTTGCCGCAGGTCTGGCACGTGTGCTTCTTGTCCGACGCCGGCGACGGAATGCGCCTCGCCGGCGGCGTGCGGACGACGACGGCGCCTTCTGGAGGCGGCGGCGGCGGCGATGTCGATGCTGCCGTCTGCTCCGGATTCGTGACCCGGCGCTGCTTCTTTGTGGCCTTCTTGTCACCGGCGCCAGAGTCGAGGCTGGGGAAGACGATGGGCTTGTTCGCCGGGACCACGATCAGGACAGTTTCTGTGGTAATCACCAGGTCCGTGACCTGCTTGACCGCGGGCGTCTGGGACTCCGCGCTGAGCTCCAGGGCATTCTCCAGTTGAACGATCTGCTGCTCGGCCTCTGTGGGATGGTCAAGAAGCATGGGCTCAACCGACGTCTGGATCTGGTGGCCAGAGACGGCGTCGGGGGCACGCGCCGGTTCCACAGACTGCTGCTGCTGGGTTTCGGACGATGTGCGGCTGGAGGAGGCCAGCTCCAAGAGGATCATCGCAGCCTCCTCCTCCTCGCTGCAGCTGCTCGCCTGCACCGGCGCCACGGGCGTGCGCCCGCGCTTCACCGAGGCTGGCCACTTGGTTGAGAGCTCGGCCTCCTCCCACGCCTTCGTCGCAGCAGCGGCCGCCACGTTGATAGCCGGGACGCCAGTAGTCGCCTTCCGCGGCACCTTCTTGGTCGGCTTCTTGTCTCCAGCCACGGCAGCGGCAGCGGCGTCTCTGGCCGTCGCCGTCGGACGGGTGGCCCCCTTGTAGCCCCTCTCCGGGTGTTTCCTCAGGTGCCCGAACATGGCCTTCTCCGACGCGAACCACTTGGGGCACTCGGGGCACTTGGTAGCCGTAGCGTCCGCGTTGCCGATTGTCCCCATCGTCGTCGGAGCAAGGCCACTGCCTTGGCGCGACGCCGGCTCGTCAGCCGCCATGCCTTGGGCTGCTTGGGTCTTCAGCAGCGGAGCCTTCGGGGTGTCCTCCGGCTCCCCGCCTTCTGCGGCATGAACAACTGGAGCCGCCGCCGCCGCCTCAGCAGCCTGGAGCTGGAACTGGTAAGCTCGCGAGTTCATGATGAGGTCGATCGCTGCTGATCAGAGCGAGAGGAGTTATGGTGCTGCTGCTGGGTGGGCAGGTGGCTGGCTGTATCTGTTTCGATCGAGGCGCCGCCTAGCAAACCTTCCTTATGCCAAAAGCTAGTAACCGAAACGGACTCCGGCCTGAACTCAAGGGTCACCGGCACCATGCATCTGATCTGAGAAGTACTAGTCCCTTCTCCTTTTGTCACCTGGAGAAGAAAATAAAGTGAGCAAAACACATGAGACAGACTGAGATATAAATAGAATGAAGTAAAATACTAGCAGAAAGGTATAGTCAATTCTTGAGTTGGTAAAATTAAAACGCTAAGCATAAAATAATAGGCAAGGTGTACCAAGAAAGTACTAGTACAAGTGCAACATTAATCTTTCCAATTACAAAGCACCCAAAAGAAGATACAAATTAACCTCAGGGCACAGCGAGACAGTGGCCCGTTCGTTTCGTTGAAAAAAAAATTCAGTTAATTTATTATGAAAGAAAAATATTTTTTTAACTAAAAAAAATAAACTGAAAAATACGAATTACTAAGAGTGAACGGGGACCGTGAAGGAAACACATTGGTGTAATGGTATGAGAATCAGTGAAAGTAGCTATGGCCTATAGGGAGGTAGCAGCTGCTTGTCACCAAGGCACCAACTTCTATTTACTGCACACAAGAGTGACTTGAGTGACAGAATGCAGTGGTACAAACGTCAAACGGTGGTAGAAAAGGGAAAAATTCCATGTACTGAATACTGAAGTGACAGGAGATCTTGCAGCCTTTGTATCCTCTTTTCTACCAAAAGAGTACCAGAATCCCAGAGATAAGAACCACTACTCCGATCCTACCTGAAGTGTACTCCTACTCTAGGCAGCTACCACTACCACCCTGCAGAATTATTGGGGAAAGAAAAGCAACGGTTGTTTTGCAGTCTGCACAAGAGAAGAAGCTGAACGACTGCATTATTGCTGCATGTAGAAAGTACTCCGTACTAGCACTACACTTGATGAGAAAATATCGTGCTTTCTGTTTAAATTCCGGGGCGAAAAACGGCAAGCAAGGCAAGGATCTGCATCTCATGCACTACTGGTGCTGGATCATTGCAAAACGGAAGGAGATCAGTAAAAACGAGGAATGAAACATTCGTCATGCATAAACATGGAACCGATTGATGCATGCGATCCATGTATACTTCAAAGGAAAAAGTAACCGGGCCGCGCACGCATGCAGATAGGAAAGAACGATCGAGCTGGAAATCCAGCGCGAGCAAGGAAAGAAATCATCCATACTGGTGGAGCAAACAGATCCAGCGCCAGCTCCAGCAGGACCTGGCCATCAGCTGCAAACTGCATTGCGACGGCGAGCTCAGATTGAAAATAAAGATGGAAGAGCGCTGATGAGCGGATTGGTGTGTGTGTCTGTGTGTGTGGAACCAGAAACCCCACCTGGAAATTAAAAGTAAAAAGATGGAGCTGAAAAGGAACCGGCCGGACTGGCGGCGATCGATCGACGACGACTGAAAAGAGGAAAAAAGAAAAAAAATCTCGCGCTGCTCTACTTACTCACCTCGTAGTAGTACTATCTCTAGAGCATGTGTAAGAGAGATGAGAAAAATAGGAGCGGAGGGAAGCAGGAAAACGAAACCGATCTCGCCCAAATCCCAAGAAGAACTTAATCAACCAACGAAGCTGATAGGAATATCCGAATATAGGACGAACGAACGAAAACAAATCAATCCACACAGCGAACGCATAAACCGCAGCACAACGAACCGTAGCTAGCAGCGGCCGGAGCGCGGTTTCATCAGTTGCCGCCGCAGACCTGCTTGCGCGCCGCACTAGCTTCCCCGCGAAACCTAGCCTCAGCCCCAGCTACCGGCGGGACGACGACGAGGGTTCGACCGATTGTCGTCAGGGTGGTGGGAAGAGCGAGGGGGAGGAGGAAGAAGAAGGGGGTGGGGCCTGGGGGAGGGGAGGGGAGGGATCGATCGATCTCACCTCTCTGCAGGGATGAGCTGAAATATCCGCGGGTACGGTATGGTGGTGGAGGCAGGCGTGGAGCTGCTGGCTCTTCTCCTTCCTTTATGTAACCGCCAGAATCCTGGAGCAACAAGAAAGCCACGAGAGAAGGGAGGAGAGGGGAGAGCAGCGGAGGCGATTTGGGAGGGAGGCTCAGCTGGCAACTCTTACGCACGCACCTATCAGCCCTCTCACCTTACCTCAGTGGGGCCTAGCCTCTAGCACTAGCACCGTATCTCCCAGAGAGAGGATCAGAGGAGAGGGATTGGAAGCGAAGAGGGAGAAGGGACCCGCAGGCGGGGCGTGTGTGTGCGGGAAAGCGGAAGCGAAGAAGGACCGCGCGCCGGCGCCGGCGCCGCCGCAAATAAGGTGGGACGGGTGGGGTGGGGACCGCCCGATTGGGGTGCGAGATCGGTTAGAGGCCGGCTCCTGGAAAACTAGGCGTACGGACGTGCATCAGAAGTTGAAACCGTGAAAGTGTTACACTGTTTGCTTCGTACGCATGCATGCCTTGGCCCTTGGTTGCTTGGCGATGTTAATTTTTGCAATATTTTTTTTCCAATAATACTTTTTTAACAAAAATATTTACAACACACTAGACTACTAATACGGAGTATATTTTTATCTTCCTTGTAGAAGCTGAGTAGTATGATATACACAGGCCGGAGTGTTTTTTTTTTTTTGGAAATTACACAAGCCGGTGCTAACGTGTGCCGTTGCACCAATATCTTAGTCTCTCACGGAATCAGCACAGAATTATTTCTCTCTCGAAAATTATTTGAAAGAGCTATTGCTAGTTTTAGTAGAGAATCAGCTCGAGGAACTCTGCGTCTAAGGCATTACACCGATATTTGCTTTCATACGTATTTATAACGTTGTAGACTACAAGTAGTGCTTAAGTATATCTTCTCTCCTTCCATCTTACAACCTGAGTTGTGCTCCACGCAGGTAGTGCTCCCTCCGTTACAAATTATAAGTCACTTTGATATTTTTGGTATATTCATTTTACAATACATCTAGATATAATAATAAGTCTAAATACATAGCAAAATAGATGAACAACAAAGTCAAAGCGACTTATAATTTGGAATGAAGGAAGTAGTACATTATATTGAGCGTGATTGGTAGTTTTTGTTGCCGTTGCGGATACAATTGCAGCCATTCACTGCTTACATTATTGGATTGGATCAAACATTTTCCATTCTAGGGAGATATCCGCAATCCAATGCGTGCCGTCAGGTCTCGTGTCTCGCGAGTCACGCTGCTGGTCCCCCTCTCCCCCCTCCGGCATATCGCCGAAGGCCGGAGAGAGTGGGGATCCATCATTTTTAATAATTAAGTTTTTTCAGTAGATCAAGTCTTTATGGTTATGGTCTCTCCATGCCAAAATTTTTGGTTTTTGGGATTTATTTCCTCCTCTCCAGCGACGGCGAGAGGGCAGGGTGGAATCATTTTCTTTAGGGTGGCTCTGTTAAAGATGAGGGCGACAACTACGACGTCAGCATCCTCACCCGTATGACATGGAGACTTTGATTTCCGGACGGCGACATCAAGGTGGAGATGGTGTCGCCGCCATGGAATAATTTTCTCCGGTCTCTTCTCCGTTTTATCGTGGTTAGATCAGAAAAAAAGAAGGAAGCCACCAGAAAAGAAGAAGTTTCTCAACTCCGCCTACATGAATGTTGGCCGTCGTTCATTGAGCATCTGTCTCAGGCCTTTTGCCGAGTATTTGCCTTTGCGGTCATACATACTGCAAAGTGTCGTACAGATTTGGTTTTGTGGAGCTATTCACAACGTGGGTATAATTTAGATGAAAATCAGTTTTTGGATATCTGTGTAGTCCAGAGTGCATGTAACGTGTTGATGTACCTAGCTATTATCTAATATAATTCTTCTTTCGTCGCAAAAAAGCCATTCACTGCTACAGTACTTAGCGGTGTTTGTTGCAATATTCTTTTTTCCAATACCTTTTTTAGTATTTATAAAACACTGGACTACTAGTAAAACGGAAATAGTTATCATCCGATCTTCCTTCTAGAACCCGCGTTATGTGCTATGCGGGCCGGAGGTTAACTGGTCAAGGCAGTGTCGCTGCACCGATATTCTTTTTCATATACCCTAGTATTTTCAAAGCAGTAAACTAGTAGTAGTATGTAAGTAGTTATCTTATGCCTTTCCTTCTAGAACTTGAGTTGTGCTACGCAGGATGAGAATTAAAAGGCAGTGCAGGATATTCTTTTTCAAAAACTCTCTCCATCCTGAAATATAGTGTATCATAAATAACATCGTAGACTACTAGTAGTCCGAAAGTAGTTATCTTCTCTCCTTCCATCTAAAACCTAAGTTGTGCTCCATGCAGGTAGCAATGCACTGTATGAGCGTGATCGGTAGTGCTGGTTGTGGTTGTGACTGTGGTTGTGGCTGTAACCGTTAGCTTCTACAGTGATTGAACAATAGTGGTGACTGGTTGCAGCTGCTACCGTAACCATAGACAGCAAAAGTGAGTGGAGTCATTTTTCTTTCGAAACACTTTCATATTTACACGGTATACTCGCTCTGTTAATAAAAGGATGAAATTCTCGCTTTTTAAAGAGGGAAACAATTTATACTTTGACTAAAGTTATATAAAAAATACTAATAGTTTCTTATAAAAAAAGTACCATTAGATTAATTATAGAGTATATATTTTTATATTAAACTTTATTGAAGACACAAATGTTAATACTATATTCATTGCAAATTTGATTAAACTTAAACTAGTTTGAATGATACAAATTCCATAGTTGCATCCTTTTGTGCACAAAGAAAGTAATAGACCATGAACAGTGTACAGAAGTACTCGCTCCGTTCTAAATTATAAAATATTTTAATTTTTTCTAGATATATTGTTTTTATTATATATCTAGATATAATGTATATTTAAGTGGATAGCAAAATCTATGTACGAAAAAATCAAAACGTCTTAGAAACGGAGGGAGCAGTACTTTTTCCTCATAGTTGTGCTCCACACGGCGAGGGGATGATCACAGTGCGGATTTGGCATATCCATGCTATTTCCAATGCTCTGTTCAGCTTTTTATAGTAGTAATATACAAAGTACTCGATATACAAATTGATGAAGTGAGTATGCGAGTTCCGAATGCTGTCTTGCGTAACAAATTTTAATCTTCTCTTAATGAAACACTAGCCTATGAGGCTTGTTCGCAAAAAAAAAAAAAAAAAAAAAAAAAAAAAAAAAAAAAAAAAAAGAGTTCCATCTACTCAAATATACCCATCCAAGTGCAATCACATACCAAACGGTGGCACGCTATTTCTACTTGTGCTAACACGTCAACTTGCTGGATCGGAGAAGAAGTAGGATCCGGCCACCAGGGTCCTGAGTCAAGGTTCAGGGCTGGGGCCTGTGGCAACAATGTCCCTCGAACAGTCCAATCAAGCCTGACGTGGAATATGGGCGGTGGTGGCTCTCGGGGAGTACGTGGGCATGCTTGGAAAGATTTAATTACGGAGCTGCCATTTTACAGGTGTCTGAAATTTGGTATTTTTTTAGACGACGATCTCAGCCATCCTATCCAGATCGAACGACTCTCCTCTCTCTTCTCCCTTAGGCCGTTATTCCTTCTCGTGCTGCTCGCCCGACCCCGCCGCGGCGCGCGGTAGGATCTCGCCGGAGCTCCGTAGCTCTCGTGCCGCCGGTTCTTCTCCAACTCCGGCGAGAACGGTCGGGATGCCCCCGCCCCGACCTGGCCTGGTCGCCTCCACCACCCCGCCACCACGTGCGGTAGGATCTTGTCGGAGCTCTGCGGCCCTCCCGCCGCCGCTTTCTTCTCCAACTCCGGCGGGAACGGTAGCGACGCCCCCGCCCCGACCTGGCCTGGCCGCCTCCACCACCCCGCCGCGGCACGTGGTAGGATCTCGCAAGAGCTCCGCAGCCCTCCCACCGCCGCTTCCTTCTCCAACTCCGGCAAGAACGGCCACGACGCCCCCATCCCGACCTGGCCTGGCCGCCTCCATCTCCGCCAGGGCCTCTAAACCGCCCTCTAGTCATCCCACAACCTAGCCGGCCTTCATCCCCCCAAACCTTACCTTCTAAGTCCACCGGAGTTAGGGAAGATGAGAGGGAGAGAGAGAGAGAGAGAGAAGAAGAAGCTCGCCGGAACCCTAATTCGCAGATCTAGTAGTAGTAGGAGGAGGAACCTGCCTACCTCGCTGGCGCCGGCACCGCCGCCGGAGGGAGAGGGAGGAGCCGCGTGGGGAGGATTTGTGTGCGCGTCGGGCGTGTCGGGGAGGAGCCACGTCAGGCGCGTGGAGAGGAGCCACCGTCGGAGGGGAGAGAGGAAAGCAAGCCACGCGTCGGGGCATGTGAGGAGCGTGTGCGTGGGCATGGGCATCGTCGCCTAAGCGTCATCCTTAATCTCAGGAGACCGAGATGTAGGAAATTGTGATTTAATTACCAATGGTTTGTTTCACTACGTCAGAATACCCCATCACTGTCGGTTCAAAATACCCCATCACTGCCGGATTTTGAACCGGCACAACCATACCGGCAGTGATGAGGGTAAGCTATCACTGTCGGTTCCTACAAACCGACAGTGTTCTTCAACTTCTCTGCTGGTTCTTTACACAACCGGCAGTGTTTATTTCCACCAACACTGCCGGTTCATAAGACCACCCGGTAGAGCTCAGTTCCAACAACACTGTCAGTTTGTGTTTCAACCGGTAGTGTTGTAGTAAGAATCACTGCCGGTTTGTGACAAGAACCGGCAGTGATGGCTAAGCCAACGCTGCCGGTTTGTGGCTTGAGCCAGCAGTGCGATCACTGTCGGTTTTGTTGCTAACCGACAGTGATGTTTACGACAACACTGCCGGTTTTCTGATAACCGGCAGTGATGTCATGTTCGTAATTTATTATTTTATAATTGATTTTAATTTATATTTTTTCATGGAATCGGGTTTCGCTTTATATACGCTATGTAGACGACACGTACACCAATATTAAACATTACAAATGTTACGGTTATAATTCAAATGTTCTTATCCACATCTCGATCCCTCAAAATAAAAAAAAATATTCTTGGCCTTCACACATGCTTCTCGGACTTCTTACAATAATCTGGCGAGCCGCTCTAGGCCATACTGGTCCTTGTATTTCACGGATTGTGCAATGGAAAATACTTCATCTTTTTCCAATACCTCGGCTAAGATGAATTTTGCCAGCTCCGATTGCAGTGCGATGATCTCCATGTCTAACAGCCTTGCGTGGTTATATTTCTTGCGCTGTCGTTCAAAAAAGATGATACCCAAAGAGGAACAGTAAATCATTTTGCTGAATTATTAATAGACATAAATGAAATGGGGATTATACACACCAATTTATCGACTTCTTCTGATTTCCCACTGATGTAGCGAAGCATTGCCCATATTACATAAAACCCGCATTCATTGTTTCCCGACGGCTGTGATAGGTACTTCCCCTCCATTTCGACAACCTTGAATGGGACCGGCTTTCCACCGATATGTCTTCTTCAGACACTGAGCAACATTAAAAGGAGAAACATTAGAAAGAGGTATGTGTGATTAGAAAATAATATGTTATTAGGATTGCTTACTAATTCAGTACTGCCACCAATGCATCCAGATGATGAAATGGTTTTTTCTTCGAGTCCCACGCCTCAATCAGATTTTTGGCAAGATTAACGCAAATAAAGACGAAATGGTTGCTGCAATCACAGAATCCTAATTATCGAATAATCTTAACAAAAAAAGAAGAATAAAATTAAAAGGCGTGAACACATACTCACAGTTGTAGGCTAGAAGTATGTGGGTTTTGTTCTTCATCCTGAATTCATCAAAAACAGCAATCAATCTCTATTTCAGGTCTTCCATGTCATATCCATGGAGGCCTAGACATGTCCTTTTATTGACTTGCAAGGGGTCCAAGAAGCCTATGTAATTCTATTTCCTTTTTAGAATGCAAAATTTTGCTATACACCTACATAAAAACTATGGAAAGTGCTCAAAAGTTAACATTTTGTGTCTCGAGAGAGTAGTTAATTGTAATATCGTGCGTGTAGGGTACTTACATAGTCCACAGCGTCAACATTTGAACATCGAGAGAGCATTTCAGGTATAGCTGGAACAAGCACTCCCACTCGACATCGAATTTCTCTTCTTCAGGATAATGGAAAACATGTGGCAAATGGATAATAACCTCAAAACCAAAGTCGTCTGTCTCTGTTGCTTGAGCCATATAATATTCATGTAACTGGCGCATATATGTTGTCAGATTTTTATACTCATAATCAGAAACCAAAAGATTGTCTCTTTCATACTTCATTGCCGGTGTTATCGTCCCTTGTACATCATAATAGATGGTCGCGGCCTCTTCCATGGTTAATCCTAGGTTGTCTTCGACGCACTTCTGTATGTTCCTTAAATCTTTATTGTGTATTTCTTCGTCTCTTGTTGTAGCATATTTATTCTGTGTTTGCCTTTCAAATTCGAACTTCAACAAAAATGAAGGCAGTGAGGCACAGAGATTGAAGAAACTAACACAATCTTCCTTCAAGATGTGTGCTGTAAATTTTT